>NC_143242.1:2047255-2355523 GCF_009617815.1 Ciona robusta | reverse complement strand
AATAACTTTCCATTAGTAACCACTGCGTTGGAGCAATTGTCGTTATGTTTCTTGCCCAAAGACACATACGCCCACAATGGTAGCAGCAATGATTCTTAAACATTACCACTAGGTTAGATTAACAGTTTCTTTTAAATTAACAGTTTCTTTTAAGTTTAAAAATAACATTCGGATATGCCTTACCGTATGGCACCATTGTGGCCAGTGAAATTTTGTAGGTTGATCTGATTAAAATGAATCTGATTATCAGTATCTGGAAGTCCTATCTCATGCTCCCAATATGCAAGCCAGTTGCCAGTAAGGTGGGAACTCTCATTACCTAAATTATATGAAAAACTTCGGTTAAAAAGAATAGAACGAAAATGAGATACAAACACCCAAGTATTAGATAATTGTAGAAAAATTGCCAAACTATTTAAGAGAATGACAAGGTATATTTTCATGTAGTGGGTTAAACGATTTATGGTAAAATCAAATTTGGATTCTCCGCATCTGTATGTGGCACATCAAATTTTGAAAACCATGTGTTATAAACAATTTTTATAACACATGAAAAAACTAGTTCATACGTTGATTTTAATTAGTACAAGTTTTGCAGCTGGGCCCTTTTTAAACGACACCAGTGGCAGTGTAACACAATATATTGTGGGCGTTGTGTCCTTGGGCACTAACAACATTGCTCCAACCCAGTGGTCACTAATGGGTTGTCTAAATTATCAGCCATACATAGAGAAAAAATATATTCACCCACATAACATACTTGGTAACTTATAAGCTGGCACGAGGTGCATGAAACAGAACACCTGTGTTTAACTATCGTTTTCCGGCCAAGTGAGGATAAAATAAGTTATATACATTCATTTATAACCAAAAAAAAAAATGTTACAAATACCCAGCAACTGACCATTTAAATCTTTCCTTTGTACTGTGATACCATCAGTGGAATATTCATTTGGTTCTGTATGTTCATCTAACACAATTCGATTGCCAACCATTGTTATATTAGCTGATGATGACAGTTTACTACTTGAAGAAACCTAAAGAAATAATGAAACCGTAACTTTAATTAATTACAGTCACTCTTAAATAAAACACAGGTTAGAAGATAATATGACTTAACACTGACTGGGTAATGACATATGATATGACACGGTTTGAAAAAAGTCGACTGAACTTTTGAACCTGGGTGAGATTGAATGTTTTAGAAATTAAGCTTGAGAGTAAAAATAGGTTTTACTACTTTGTAAGTATCTACAAATGACTAAAGCCAAAGTATACTGCATTTGCCACATTATCATTATTTATTAAGGTATAACTGCATTTTTACAATTTTATAAGAAAAAAATTAAAAATCTGAAAAAAAAACAAAAAAAAACTAAAAATCTGAAAAAAACATAAGGCTATAGCATAAAAGCTTCAAGTCTATGTCGAGTATGTCCTTAAAGCTTCCGCAAAGTTCTGCAACAAGACTACGTCCCTGTTACCCCAAGACTGCCAAAAAAATCTGCAGAGTGCATCAACGTACCTTATTATTGGAGCCACAAGCTTCCTCTAAACCATCTCCATAGTTGCTGCTTAGTTTCCAAATTAATTCATGGTTTGGTTTAAGAATCCCTTCCATATGAATTCCACCCATGAGTCTTGTGAATGGAACATATGCGTGGTATGCGGTTTCAGGGCAAAACGTTTCCGAAATTTCAGCCAAGATTTTTTCCTCTAATTCACGGTTTTGTAAACTGGCTGAGGTTTTTTCTTTAGTAGAACTGGATGTCATGTTCTAAAAAAACACGGATATAATTTGTTTAAACTTAATACTTGACTAATTTGTTTCAATTGGACTTAATAAAAACAAAAAATAAAAATAAAAGAAGTATTTTGCTAAATAATCACTTTTTTTCCTGATAATATACATGTCTAAAAACGCCAGGACAACAATTTTGGTATTATAAACACATAAAAATGCTAGTTTAACACTTTTTCTTGGTAATAAGTAAGAATTTATACAAATATTTTCATGTTGCAAAGTGCTACATTTTCTACCTACCAGACTTTCAGAGCTAGCATGTAAAGAGTTGGGAGATTCAGACAGCCAAGAATCATTCAATCCACTTGTTTTAATCATGGCAGAAATGGAATCACTTGCAGGTTCTAAGCTACTAGGGATGGTGAAAACTAAATCTTCAACCTGGAGAAATATATATTGTTGCTGTCATGCAGAATATGATGGTAAAATAATTATTCTGTCAGACTTAGTTTTCAGGCCGGTATGTCCTATTCAAGTCACCTTAATTCCTTAATTGAGTTGAAATGAAAGTTATGGAACAGTAATATATATTTAATATTATACTTATGTAAGACTTAGTTTAGTATTAAGATAACTTATAAAACAATAAGGAATTTATAAAACCTACGGATTTTTTTCTAACTTTTTTTAAAATGTGTTATATTTTAATTAAACAGTCTTTAAAATGAGGTAACTTATAAAACAATGAAGAATTTATAGAATCTTTGGATTTCAAATATATTTAATTTTTTGTTTCTTTTTAAACTTAATCTATTTCATTGAATCATTTATTCAAACGTACCTGGTCATCACAGTAAGTATTGTTTCTACCAAGTCCATTAGAAATTGAAAGTTCATAATTTCTGTGAAATAAATTATTGTTCTATGTGAATAACAAACGAATTTAATGCTTTTTTTCTCACATTAAACAGAATGTTGTTAAAAGTACTCGTAATTTTTGAAAAAACATTATGATTACCCGTATACACAAATTTTGTACAAAATTAATAAATTATTATTCAGTTTCTAAACACACTGTTGTAGAAACATTGTCTTAAATTAAGTATTTAGTTAAAAGAGATAAGATATATTTTTAAGACTAACACAAACGTATTTACTAAATCCAACACATGAAATTCAAACTTAAATAAGAAATATTTTCAAACTAAAATTTTTCATGTACTTGAAAAAAGATTGCAGGATTTCATTGAGGTGTAATCGTGCCATTTCGCGACCAATCCGAACTCCAATCGCCAAGATGAGTTTCACAGTTTTAAGACACAAACGTCTTCGCTGAGGTCCTCCAAGGGGAAAACTGAAGATTCAAATTTGGTAAAAAGATTAACTTGTGTTAAAAATACAAAACAGTGAGAACTGAGCATACTACAGTGTATATGCCATATCTGGCCTGTGAAGCTTTTTATTTATTTTTTTATCCGGTGTGATTAGAAAAGCCGCATTTCATATTTAGATCAGTATTAAAGTAGCATACCAAGGAAAAATGAATTTTTTTATATGGATAGAGATGCCAATATGTGACCTAAAGGTACCATTAAAGTTTCCCAAAATAATACAGCTTCTAAAAACATTGTGTGAAAAAAAAGCTGGTGTAAAACAAATTTGGCTGTTTCGATATTGCATGGGATTTCCCATAAAAAAGAAACTAAACTTTGACTGTTTCTAGTTTCTAAACTACTGAAGAAAAATCAAATATTTTTTTAGATTTGGTATATTAAACTCCTCTTTGAATATAGCTGTTGATGCACGACAAACTAAATACAGAAATTTGAAAACTAACTAATTTTTATAGAAAAAAACGCATTAAAGAAAACAATTTTCTGACAAAACCCACATAAGTACCTGCAGTTCTTGGCTGCCAGCATTCCAATAAGTGGAAGAATGATCTCTTTTGACAAGCGACTCAATTGTTCCATTAAGATTTTGTCAGTTAGATACGGCACCAGATGGGTGAGGATGGTTGTCGTGGCTTCTAAAGCCGCGCAGGCACGACCTGTGAACTTGGTGCCACGTATTGCAGAAGACACCTTGTTGAAACATCATACTTACGTCATTACTTATTCATGTTGGTGTTTAAGTTTTGCTATCCTTATGGGGCACAGGCTATATTTATGTATTTCAGTTTTCCTAATAGAGGTTTTTAACTTAACTTTTTACATTAACAACATTTTTAGCCAGGTTTAGAAAAGTTATTCGTTTAAGTCAACTTATCTTTTAAGTTAACGAAAAGTTTTTATTTAAGTTTCAAAATATTCACAGGATCCGTTTTGGTCCGTATGCGCATACGCGCATTAAAATTCGGTCCGACCGTTTGTTTACATTAGCAACCAAGCGTAAAACCGTGCCATGACGGATTCTGTGTGCACCGCCCTTTAACGGATGGTTTAGAACGAAAAATCGTTTCGTTTACAGACGTTATCTATCGGTCTGTTTTCAGATGCGATATACGCATGTTAAGGCAATACGCATTCTGTGTACAGCCACCTTTACTGGCAATGTTAGGAAATTTAATGTAATAAGAAAAGGTAGTTTGGAAAACTTAAAGTAATTTAAACATAGGATAATGAATGAACTCACAGTGTGGGATAAGTATGGTATATACTGCAGTGTGAAGTAAGATGGTCCATACATTGATGCAGAAAATATGAGGCAGTTTATAAGCGGCTGGAATCTCTCTTTGGGGACTTCCCCATCTAAAACAAAAAAGAGGAAATACTATTTTTTGCAAACAATTCTAAATTTTTCAATTAAAAAAAGTATAAAAAATTAGGTGTTCATACAATGCTGACAACTTGATATTTCAGAGTGTATAGGTTCTATAATAAAAACAATATTAGAAGAGTTTAAACTCAATACAGTAATGATGAATTTGTTAAATAGGAATACTTACCAGTGCTGTTATAAAAGCAAGTATTAAGCACACGAAGTACGTGACGTACAACATATTTGGAAGTCAGTGTTGGACCAAACTTCATTATTATCCACTGTAGACTTGAAGTTATGGTTTCTAAAATAAAGTGGTTTAAATTTGATAAACTTTTTCAAGTAGGAGCAGTATGTATAATATGAATAAAAACAACCTGCAAAATACCATGTTAAAATACTGAATACAAATAACATTGGGAAAAATACATGCATACTATGGTCTGTTAGACAAACTAAAATATGTATCCACTGCCCACATACCGGAACATATATATTATTACACCTACAGCTACTGCAATAAAAAAATTATTCCATGTAATAACAATATAGCCACAAAACGCAAGGAAGAAATATTTAAACATGGGATGCCATTCTCGGCTACCGACTAAACTCGCGCCTAAATTTGGTCTTGATTTATAAGTCGCCTGACTAAAATTTAAGTGGGCCAAACTTCTGTAATAAGTAATGTACAGAAACTTAATCGGCAGACTAAATGTGAAAAAACACCATTTAAATTTTAGTCGGTGGACTAAATGTGAAAAAACACCATTTAAATTTTAGTCGGTGGACTAAATGTGAAAAAACACTATTTAAATTTTAGTCGGTGGACTAAATGTAAAAAACCACCAACTAAATTTTAGTTGATCGGTTAAAAAAAACGTGGTAACCAATAGTTACCGTGACCAACTAGTTTAGTCGGTAGCCAAGAATACCACCTTTGCATTCCCAAAATTTGGTTCCAATGTTTAGTAATTATGGACTAAATGTGAAAAAACACCATTTAAATTTTAGTCGGTGGACTAAATGTGAAAAAACACTATTTAAATTTTAGTCGGTGGACTAAATGTAAAAAACCACCAACTAAATTTTAGTTGATCGGTTAAAAAAAACGTGGTAACCAATAGTTACCGCGACCAACTAGTTTAGTCGGTAGCCAAGAATACCACTTTTGCATTCCCAAAATTTGGTTCCAATGTTTAGTAATTAATAAAGTACCCCTACAGAAAATACATAAAGCCAACTCAGGTTTGGCAAATATATTCAACATATACTATACCTTACCTGAATCAAAACTTGATTTTGCGAGTTTTTCAATCATTAAACAAGGGAAGTTGTCCATGAAAACCTGCAACCCAAACCTGTAGTATAACTGAGTGATGAATGGTTTGGTGTAAATCAATGTAGATAACTTGTCCTGGTGGTTGCTGACGGTCTTGTACACATTTACAACCACTGGCAGCAACACTTTGCAACTCTCTTTAGGTCCTGAGAGAACATTTTGTTGAATATAGAATAAATTTGAAGGAGAGTAAAATTATTGGTATTTTTAAAATTTATATTTGTGTTTGCCTTAAAGCTATGTTGAGGTTTTAGGAAAAAGTAATTTAGAGAAAAAAAATGCTTTTAACATTGCACAAATACATTTAGCAAACGCAAATTGCAAAAAGTCCAACTTTACTAATAATCAATAAAAGTACTGGGCAAGGATTTGGCATGTGTGTTATAGTTTCCCCAGGGTAATGGGCTAACAAGATCTAATTCCCCAGTCCCGTAGTATACATTGATAAAGGACCCCACTCCTATGAAATAGACTAAGTTGCCCAACATTGCACAAAATTTTATCGAAGTAAAAACTAAAGCACTGCATCTGCATGGGACATCCCTTAAGAAAAATGTCACCAAAATAATCTTTTTTTATGGGGTTTGTTACAATAAATGCTTCTGCGTTTTTGTTTTTTTTTAAACTTTGGTAGTATCTTTAGATTACATTAAAGTTTTTCTATCCATATACTTTATTTATTTTTGTTAGGTGGTATGCCCTTTCAAATAAACACACCACCTAGCGAGTACATACCTAATTCCTGAGCTATACTGTCAAAAGCCATAATTAAAAAGTTGATGCTGTGGGGTGGGGGTTGTTGTAACAGTTTCAATACATGAGGTAGAAGTATCTCAAGCCCTTCATGACGACCATGCAGTTCATGAAGAAGCTCATTCAGTGAAATATTCACTTCAGGGAAACTTGACTCTAGTAACGGGCTGCTGTAATGGTCTGTAGTAACCTGGAAAAAAACAAGTTTTCCAAAATTAAAAAAAATAATATATTTCGTTCTTAGGAATAGGAAAACAGTATTGTTAATTTAGTAAATAGACGGTCATTTTTGAAACATTTGCATGAGAGTAAGAAATATTGTCAGCTTTTTTACAAAATGCGTAGATCCAAAACTGTTGAAACATTAAATTATTACATAAAATCAAAATAATATTTTTTCATTCTGTATTTTTCTCCTTACCAGTAAATATTCCAGGAATGCATAAAGTTTGTCAAAGTAAACGGGGAAGTGCATGATGTGCATTGATGTATGGAGTAAATGGTCGGGTATGGGGGGAGGGAAACCACGGTTGGTGGTGGATTTAAATAGTCTCTGCTGTTGTTTACAATCAAAACTAGTGCTTGATTCCCACTGCATAAGCTGTGTGCATGTTCTGGTGAGTAATAAACTTTTTAGACTAAAAATCCTATACATAATTAAAATACTCATTTGTTAACAAGCCCATTTTAAAAATGTTTTGCTTTTTTCTACAGTGTACAAGTGTGCGCAAATTACGGAAACAAATAAATTAAATTGAAGAGGTTAAGTGCTTGCTTAATTTTAATGTTGTATGTCTAATGTGCAACAATCGAAAATAAGTAAATATTATTGATAAACTTCGCTTTTTTGTTTAGTTACCGATTTTAGTAACAATATTCAGCCTCTTGTGCCAAATCAATGACAGTCGTTATAACACAGGTGTTCTGTTTCATACACCTTGTGCCCGCTTATGAGTTACCAGATGTGTACATTTGTGCCTTATTATTATTAGTGCATTTATACTTACCCTTGAATGCCAGCAGCCAAGTTTTTAAGCATGTAATCCACAGGGTATCTTATACCAGATGGAAGCTCAGCCTTATATGAACTATAGCATGCTGTAGTGACTTCAAATCTCTTAGACAAAGGGAGTCTCTCAACTTTAGCATGTAACTGTGGGGCGAGGTATAACTCTAGTACGAGGCAAATGAACAATAACATGTTTTTATCACTGGTCAGGTCTTCTAGCGAACACATTGTTTTTAAGTCGTTGTCATTTTGCAACACTTCACAAAAAGTAGTGGACAATGACGACCTGGAATAAAATTAAAAAATGGAAAGCAACCTAGAAAATCGAATCTAAAATTATCTACCAACCCCTACAAAGGTATTAATAGAGTTTAAACTGAAATAGTTCTCATTGAAGTTAAAATTACATTTTATTAGGCCATATAATTATATAAGGCCACTTGTGTAACCGCTTAGCTTAGTGTAAAGCAAAATTTAACTTTTATGATTAAAGTTTCCGGCATATAAGTTAAAATGAAAAACTTACTTTTCTGTATCTCTGGACTTAAACAGTAGCAACTTTTCCAGTTGGTCTAACCACTTAAATGGTTCGTAATCAACCGGAAACAATATTTTTGGTGATTTATTTATTTCATCATTTATCATTATATCGTCCCCACTCTTTAATTCGCCAGTCTGTGTGAATATAGGTAGTCATGTGTTGTGGTATATGGCAAATAAACATCTTATGTCAATGGTTTTAATTTTTTTCGGAAACTGCTGTCAAATACTTATTTTCAGTAAGGTTATAGGTATTTTTCTTTTATACTATTAAATATTACATTATGTGTAGAAACACAAGTGGAAACATTTAAATAACTAGAGTCATCAAGTTATAAAGAAACTATTACTCAAACATGCATAATTGTTACCCAAATATTGCTATAAAATGCACAAACAGACAAACAATATGAAATATTTATGCGGCATCTGGATAGCTGAACCCTCCGGTGGACTATTATTTTAAATTTATATCTTCACAAAAACAAGGATAAAAACATAATGTGTCCTAAAGTAAACATGTGTGTCAATCATGTAAATTAATATTACCTCTTGCACAACCAACGCATCCTTTGCAGTTTCTACTCCTGGGCTAAGAAACCCACCGTCTAATTGATCAGAATTTAACTGGAAAAAAGATCAAAATAAAATCAAAGCAAAATCTATTTGCATATTAAACTCATGTAATTTTTAAAATATTAGTGTTAATGCTGCAATTTTTATAAAAAAGTTTCTGAATAAAATCTGGAGAAAAATTCCGAAATAAAAACTGAGAAAAACTTTCAAATAAAATTTGGAGAAAAGTTTTCAAATAAAATTTGGACAAACGTTTTCAATTTAATCTGGACGTTATGTTATGTTTGTATTGAAACAGAAAAAAACATGCTTTATGCAGCAGAAATAATATTATAATATTCAAAATACCAACTCACAATCAAAGCTTCATCCCCACAGCACATTCTTCTTTGTGGATGAGGTGTTGTGAACAACTGTACAATACCTTGTGTGTGGGGGTCAGTATGATGGTCAACCAACTGTCTACACACATTCATTGATTGCTCTGCGTGTTTGCCTGATAGTTTGTAACCAAAAGTTACATCAATCCATTCATTAAGTTTAGCAGAGACTTGTGGGCTCTCAAGCATTTCCCTGTGGGTGGAAACGCTTAATTATTTGAATTGCTTATCAAAAAAAAAAAAAAAAGTAATTGCTTTACAATAAAATAAGGAAAAAAACACCATATAATATTTTGTGCAATTAGAACTGCAGAAAAACTATTTAGGCACCTTTTATGTTACTTTACTTTAGCTGGAACAAATTATTTAAAAAGTAGCAAGTATGTAAACAAGCATTTGTTATTAGCATTTATGATATCTACACAAACTTAAAAAAATGAATATTAATAGTTGAATGATCTTCCTACATGTGCTGGAGGACAAAATCCTCCGGAGATTCGGCCCAATCTGGAAGTCCGAGATTGCTCATGTCTGGATGCACGGAGTAAAAGACAGTAGGATCAGTGAAGAACTCCGGGATGCATTCATCCGGAGACCACTCCTGTATTCTCTGGATGGTTGAGGGATATTCATTTGGTTCCCAATATGATCTAAAAAATTACAAAATAAGTTTGCCTTTTATATAAAGCAGCATTTCTTAAACTGGCGTGAATTTACCCCTGAAGGTAAATTTCTCGTATTTAGAGGGTAAAAAAGCCACCAATCAAAATCCACATCAGGGGGGTCAAAAGTTTTTGCCATTTGTAGTTATTGTAGCTTACTTATTCAAATTAACTGCTAATCCGATTAAACATTAAATATAACTGATGTAATTAGTTGTTTTTGCATTTTAATAAATGATCGCCATATTACATATTGGGGGTAAATCTGATAAGCATCTTTGTTGAAAGTGTTAAGCATAGAAAAAAGTTTAAGAACCACTGAGTTATAAAGACTTCAGGAAATAGGCACAGTAATGCATGTATTGAAGTTTTAGATTTGTAAACTTCCAATAGAGTTGAACAATACTGCTACCTATGACTCATGCCTTTCTGGTCATGTCATGTTTATATGATATGCAGTACAAGAAGGAAACTGTTTACTATTTAGAAACCGTATGCCTCAATATGTCTAAATATTATTAAAACCGTTTTTTTTTTTTTGTAGTAACTATAAAACATGCATATTATCTCTGAAGGTCCCATCCAAAAAAGCAATAAACTATACAAAAACTTAAGTTTTTCATCTATTGACCAACCGCACGTGCTTCTGTAGTACATCTCTTGATATCCTACGAGCCATGTAAACATAGTATGTGATATCTGACAACATATCAGGCACATGGTGAGGAACTTGTGCTCCGTGGCAACTGTTGTCTTCTGCCATCGCGTATTGAAGGTATAACTGGTCATCTCCTTTGTTTAACCTGGATAATATCATGGCATTAATTGAAGCAACTAGTGTAAAATGTGTATGCATAGGGATGCACATTACAGAATAATTAGGTATTCTAGGATATCCTAGAATACTTTAATTCGAATCTAGAATTCCGAATCTAGAATTTCGAATCTTTTTATATTTATAGGAAAAAAAAATTTTACCCACAAAAGTCAGTTTATTGACCCTTTCATAACAGCCTTGTTGGATCTTGAGTTGTAAAATGATCAAAAATTGTACTACTGGGTAGTTTTTGCGTCATGAAACGTATAGCAGGCTATGAAAAGACGTTACGAAACGCTTACTCTCGAAAGTCCTACATTCACAAAAATATTTTTTTTCAAAATTAATAAGTTTCAAAAATTGTTAATACAGTATATGAGATGACGTGTAATGACGTCATTAAACA
Source organism: Ciona robusta (assembly GCF_009617815.1). Lineage (NCBI taxonomy): Eukaryota > Metazoa > Chordata > Ascidiacea > Phlebobranchia > Cionidae > Ciona > Ciona robusta. The sequence continues at coordinate 2,344,534 of NC_143242.1, read as the reverse complement.
GAATACCGAATCCCGTAAATAGATTCGAATACAAAAGGATTCGAATCTCATGGATTCGAAATTCTGTAATGTGCATCCCTATGTATGCATTTGTGGTAAAAATGTACACACTGTAAAACATTTTACAGTTTTTTCAAAGTTCCAATTCGAATGTTTCCATAACTAAGCCTAGTTTATAACTTTATATTTTATTCTATTTGGGTGTTCTATTATGGTCCTATAGTGAGGCAAGGCAAGGTCCTGGAATTAAGTTTAAAGTAAGCCCGCCACCTTAGGACCATTACACCTGTAATGACACTGGTGTTTACATTATGCACTAGCAAAGTTTCCTGGATTAGAGTTTTTTGATAAGAGTACATTGCAAAATTCATAATAAACTAAATATATATATATACTGGCGCAGCCAGGGGGGTTAAGGGGGTCGCAACCCCTCCATTCTAAACCAAAAAAAAATAAAAAAAAAATAATTAAAAAATTTTTGGAAATTTTTTTGATTAAAACCCACCCCCTAATTTTTTTCTGGCTGCGCCACTGTATATATATATATATATATTATATATACACCTGTATTTTGATTTTGATAAATCCCTCCATCCCCCGTTAAAAGAAGACAAATCAGAGATCCATGGAAGAATAGGGTGATGATGGGGATCTTTTGATCTTCTTCCTGCATTCAATCAAATTGAAATTAAATAAACGTCCTTAAAAACTAAAATGTTGTTAAAAGGCAGGAAATGCGTTTTCACAGAACAAATGAAGGGATAAGCATTTTTATTGAAAAATGCATTTTTAATTTCAGGTTATTTTTTTAAACATGCAGCATTGCTATGCAATTAAATAAAAAAAAAAAAACATTAGAACACAAATTTTACCTGTGAGTTTGTTAAGGTACATCAGATAGTCGAAGTTGTTTATTTCTCCACAAACCTAAAACAAACGAAACAATTTACATTCTACTAATATTCACAGGATTAACCTTATCAGGACACAAAAGGCAGAATATAGTATGTTTAAATTATGTTCTTTGTAAGGCTATGTGACCAACTTTACCATTGCCTAATTTCAAAAAAAATTGTGGGTAAAAAAATGTATTGATTGCTTTAATTCAAGAAGTTAGCTAAGCACTTTACCAAGTATACTCAGTAAGCTCACCCATTTATCCACAATATCTGCTATGGTTTCATCAAAAGCTTTGTGTGTTACAGTTTCACTTAATTCTGGCTGTTCTGGTGCCTTCACTTGAAGATTTTTAGTTGAGGTTTGAGGTATGAAGTGGCAAATACGTGCTCGTAACCACATGAGTTCATCCAGTGCAATGTCACCCCAAGATAAACCACACAAGTCTAAACTTGGGCAAGTTCGATGCAGAAATTTAAACAGTTGAAGAATTTGGTAGACCAAAAACAAAGGTTTAGAGTTCGACTGACTGAGCATATTTGGACTGTACATGAGTGCATGTCGTACACTGTGGCTAAGAAAAGGTCTAATTATATAGGAGTTCGCACATCCCTTTACAATACCATAGGGCATCAGTAAATTGCTATGAGACAGAACCTGTACAGGGCTTTCACAATGTTCATCATATGCAGATTCTGAGTTGGCAGGAAAATAATTATGAGGGAACCTTTGATGGGATGTTAATAGTTGGTTGTGGTAGTTCTGTTTCGCGATATCACCACACAATTTTCCTAAGCTTTGGTATTTCGATTTGGATAAAGTTAGTTTCAAATGCTTAACCGAATCTAAATCAACAATGGAAATAGAAACTTTAAATGTTCCTTTATCTTCACAACGAGAGGAAAGTCGGAACAACTCCTCCGTCTCCTGCTCCGAGACCAAATCTGAAATAGAAGACTCTGGAACTTGATCCTTATCTTTTATTGCTTCGATCCAATCTGCATCAACAAGAGCAATCGCAGATTTTTCATCCAGAATTTTAAAGTAAGCACGAGGCACTTTTAATTCCTGAGACAATTTATCGATCAGATTTTCCTCCATGTTTCACCACTTTACTTGCCTACTGAGAAGCACCAATGCTAAATATATGAAGTGTTTACCATTTCAAAAATACTAGTTCTATTTGGAAAATTAAGTGTAGGATTTTAGAAAAGCTAAAGAGTAAACTTTATTAGAGTTTAGAACTATGCGACACACAACAAAAGCACAAATTTTAAGTAATGGAGTTGCATCATAAACAAACTAAACACAAAAGTCAAGATTACATGATATACATTTAAAAATTGGATATATATGTAATATATATATATAATTAGTTACATTGAGTAGCAAACTACAATTCACTTTTTTGTGTATTTAAATCCTCTTGTACAGTTATTACAATTTTTCCATTGCTTTTATTTGTAGCCATGTAATCATGTGCATCAATTATGTTATCCAAAGGCAGTATTCTGTCAATTACTGGCTGTAGCACTTTACCAGTGGTACCAGCATTAAAATGAGGCAGAGCGTTATCAGCAAATGCCTTAATCAATGAAGCTTTGTATTCATCACTTCTAGCTTTGAGTGTAGTGCCAAGTATAGAAGCACGCTTCCTGAGAACAGTACCCAGTATAGGACCATTGACATTTGGCCCTCCTAATAACCCATACACCACCCAACGTCCTTCTACAGCAAGACAAGCTGCATTTTGCTCCCAGTATGAACCTCCTACACAATCCAATATGACATTGACTCCTTTCCCATTAGTAGCCCCTAACACAAGGTCTTTAAATTCCGATTTTTTGTAGTTGAAACCATCTATAGCTCCCAGCTTCTTTGCGAAAGCTGTTTTTTCATCTGTTCCCGCTGTGACTATTGCTTTTGCACCAGCAAGTGTAACAAGCTGTACAGCTGCAGTGCCCACACCACTTCCACCACCATGAATCAAAACAGTTTCACCCTTTTGCAGGTTACCAACAAAATGTAACAGTTGATATGCAGTGAGCCATACTTCAGGTATTGCAGCTCCTTTTTCAAAGGTGAAAGCCTGTGGAATTGACATAACATGGTCCTGATTTACTGCTGCAAACTCAGAATATCCACCACCCGGCAAAAGAGCCATAACTTTATCTCCAATCTTCCATTTATTCGCTTTTTCTCCAACAGCATCCACAACACCAGAAACTTCAAGGCCTAGATGAGCAGCTTCTTTCATTCCAGGATATTTTCCTTCTCTCAAGAGCAAATCCGCACGGTTCAACGCTGTAGCGTGCACTCGTATCAAAATTTGATTATCGCCGGCCGTCGGTTTCGTTTCGTTTGTAGAAACGTAAAGCTCGCTAGAGCCGCCGAATTTATGCTGTCTGACAGCGCGCATTGTAGTTTGAGAAGCAAAAGACGTGTGAATCTGACAAGCAAGTATTACTCTAACCGAATTCGCCAGTAAAAACTTTTGCACACGATGACTAAGCATAGCACATCTTAACAATCAATCGCATACAACAGTCTTTTCTTCGTCTTAAGTTTATGTTTGTAAATGCTTAACGCTTGACTGAGTACGAACACGCATGACTGGATTGTCACGTGCCACTGGTTCAAAAACACAAATCTGCAAAAATATTTGGGGACTCCTACTCGTTCAATTTTTTCAAACCTTATGTTACTAATATAATGATACCAAGCATATATTATGTTGTAACTTTGAGATAAAATCATTTATTTTACACAGTTTTAGGCTACGATCAACAGAATAGGTGTCAATTAACAATTATCACAGTTCTACAAAGCACAGGATTCGAGCGCATATCTTTTGCGCACAGTAGAGCAAAAAAAATTAAAACTTCACTTGAATTAGTGAAATAAAATAAAGAATTCATATATATTGTTAAAACTCCTTCAGAGACGTAAAAAGGTGTACACTTCTAATAGTTGTTGGTGATTTAATTAATAAAGGACTGATAATATAGTTAGGAAGAAATCAGTAAATAAACAAAGGTAAAATTATTGCATCTTATTATTGCACGTTACATTGAGAGCCTTCTGAAGCATACTCCGAAGTTCGCACGTAAGTTGACGCTTGATTGTAAACGTAAGTTACGTCGCGTACAGCTTGCGTCAAAACGTCAGTGTCATCAGAGAGCGCATCATCGCCCCGTTCGCTACCAGCGTCGTTACTGTCAACGTGAGCTCTGTTAATTTCCAACCCCGTTTTAAGGGCACTTGAAGATTGCACTTGTTGTTTGTGCTTTGCCTTTTTCGCGTCTTGTTTATTTATAGATTTTCGAATTTCGTTGGGTTTAAAGTTGTTCTGTTCTTCGTCTTCAATACCGCCGGCATTACCACGGTACCTCTCAGCTAAATAAAGAAGAGTGTCTTTCGCTTCATTTGTTGGCAAGTTAGTGAGATAGCTATGTGGGACGATTTCTGCAATCCTAAAAAAAAGTCTATTAATAACTTCCTTTATAGATACAAAGATACTTTATAGGAACAAATAAATTACTAACTTGTTATTCCAAGAAGTGCTCGTATGCTTAATTTTGCCTCGTTTACTGCACAGCCATTGCAATGGCTTAAAACGTAATCAAAATCGGAAAATGCAAATTTAACAATATTGGTTTTAAACTGGTGCTGTAACAATAGGCAAGATTTGTGCATCACACAGATAAATGAATGTAACTCGCTTTATCCTCGCGCGGCCGGGAAATGCTGACATTCGTTATAACACGGATTTTCGGTGTTCTGTTTTACCTCGTGCCAGCTTACGAGTTACCAAGCACGTATGTAGCTTTGGGGATTTATTTAATTGTTTTTTTTATCTTTTAAATGACTGTTAATTTGAACAACCCATTAGTGACTACTGGACTGAAACAACTGCTGATGAATATCTTGCCCAAGGTCACATACGCCCACGGTGATGGCAGCAGCGACGAGCCTTTTACAGGTTTATTGCGATTTTTAAAAACCTAGTATTTCGCTTACCATTCGGGATCAACAGGACTGACAGTTGAAAGGTAGCTGTTCTCTGTGAGTTCAAACTTGTTGTAAATCACCCACTCTGGCCTTGAGTTGACCAATCCACAGTCTGGATGAAGTCGTGATATGTGTTTGTCTCGTATTATGTGATAATTCCCGCACCCATCGGTGTCTCTCGCGATCTGGTAAATAATTTATTTGTTATTATAGTACATATTTAGGTAGATATTTGTGGCATTGTGGCATGTAGAATGTAATGCGCTTTTGTTTTGGGTAAACATGTATTCAAACCAAAATTAAAGTTATGTGCTCTAAATTTTTTGTCTTCTCTGTTTTGGTGTCACTATGAAGTTACATTTCCCGTAACTTTACATTGTTTTTAAACTAAAATAGAAACTAAGACAGCTCAATTATAGATGGATGGAGTTTTGAAAAAAAAAATTTTTTTTGGAAAAAACGCAGTAGTAACAAGACCACTTGATTCGTATACTTTGAACGCAAATATAATAACCCATACAGCTCATAATATACCTGCATGAAGTATCCAGCAAGTAACGCTTTCTTGACACTAGTTTCCATTAACTGTGGTTCGATGACTGGTTCACTAACAGGAAGTTCAAGAATCTCCATCACTTCGAGTATTTCACTTCGTTTCTTGTCCGCCATTTTCAAAGCATCGTAACTCACGTAGTTGGCGTTGCACCAAGACTCAGATCGCTTGTCTTTAACAAACAATGAAACTGTTACCACCTTCTTATCAAACATTTATATTATGTGTTGGTTTATGTACAAAGGATTAAGAAAAAGATTCCAGAGTTTGTAATATACAAGTATGTACTTACACTGAAAAACTATATATAACGGACTGTACAGTATTTTGTGTTTACCTAATAAGTTAATCAGTATTTGGATATTCTGCACTACTAACTAAATAATGCAACGGCAATGTTTGCGAACAACATGTATGCACAAACATATGCTTGGTTATCAATATCGTAAAACGCAAGTGAAGCTTATTTCAACCATATTGGTATATAAGGCGAAGGGAGAAGACGGGACACCTTTAGTACCTATTATTTAATTATCCTAATCATGTTTTTAATCAAATAATAACTGTCTATTAAAGTCGTGAGGATACGGTTTTATATTTTATTAAATGTTCCTTGTTTACTATTAATTTGGACGTAAAAGTAGAATAAAAACGTGTCCCATCTTCCCCCACCCAACTATATTACAGCATGCATGATATGACCGTATAAATTCTTCTATTGCTTAACTTTGACTTACGCCTTGCGAAACGATAGAATATATTGAGGAAAGTGAAATGGTCGCCAGCTTTATGGGTCATGCTTCTTCTGCACACTGCAGCTTTGCTCTCTAAGCCAGGAGGAACTACGAACAAATCTGAACATTTTTGCATTGCGATAATAGTCACAATTTCCTGAAAAAAAAACATCATGAAAGCATTATGAGTTGTCAATTGTGAATGGTACTTCACACAGATGAAACCTACAAATTCAAACACACTGAATTGTGATATATATATGCATATAGTACTATGGGGTAAGATGGGACATCTCGTGATTTAAATAAATACCAACGGTCTTTCGGGGTCGTAAGGATACGGTTTTATAATTCTTTGAAAGTTCTTTGTTTATTTCCAAAAGAGACGAAAAAGCAGAATAAAAATGGGTCCCATCTTCCCTATCCTACTATAAGATAAGTATATGAAACCATAGTTTTAAATTTAAATGTTACGTTTAAAACACGGCAGTACATCGGTAAACTAAACATGTCAGCATATTATGTTTACCTGGGTACATCCTTCTCCACAACTTGCGATAACCACCTTGGCCTCCGCAAGTGACAGCGGCATCTCACTCATTACCATTCCTAGGTCAGATAGATTCCCATTCTCGTCCAATGCTCCGTGGTAATCCAACTCTTCCAATGCCAACATGTAAGCTTCGGGATCTTTACCAATAAACATATGGAATAACGTTTAAATTGATCTATATAGTAGGCTATATATGTGAGGTTAGATGGGACACCTTTAAGACATATTATCCATATCCTGATCGTGTTGTAAGCTAATAAAAACGGCCTATGTGAGTCGCGAGGATTGAATAATTCTCGGAACACCACCGAGAATATGGAATGAAAAGATGTCCCATCTCTTCCTTACTAAATTTGTAATTTATGATTCGTATCCACAGGCTGTGTTTCAGATAAGGTTAAATATATACTGTGGATAAGATAGATACCGCTAGCACATAATATCAACATTTTAGAGTCGTGAGAATTTGGTTATATAATGCTGTAGTTTTTTTCTTATTTACTATCAGATAGAACGGTATAAAACATAATAAATACATTCATCATCTCATATCATTGTAGGATGGGGAAAGATGTGACACCTTTTCATTCTATTTTCTCGTACAATTTGGTAGTAAACAAAGAACATTTAAAGAATTACAAAACATTGTCCTCGCGACTTTCCTAGACCATTGTTATTTGTTTAAAACACGACCAGGATATTTATATATTTTGTGCTAAAAGTGTCCCATCTTCCCCGACCCCACTATATATAGCAGGGTAGGGGAAGATCGGACACTTTTCATTTCATCTGGTTGAAATAAATAAACTTTTAAAGAATTGTAAAACCGTATTTTCAAGACTTCTATATATACTGTTGTAAAATGTTTAAAATCCAATCAGGATATTTGGATATTATATTCCAAAGGTGTCCCATCTGCCTCCATCCTACTATACATATCATTTGCACATTCATCAAGCATATAGAACAGATACGTTTTTATTCCAGGTCGTTTAAGACGTAACGCATGTAACAACAACACTGTACCTGGTGCTTCAAGTAGTTGGCATTGTGTGAGAGATACGTTTAGTCTTTGCAACAATCTTTTCATCAGCAAAACTTCAGTTGTAAGTTCAAAACGTTTGATTTCGGGAATCGACTGTTCTGATGCAGTCTGTAAAACTCGTATATATGTAATAAAAGCGTAATAAACTAAAGTACGTATGTGAATATTTGGTAATAGCAAAGAGATTAAACATTAAAGTAAGTTTGATCCCACCTCTTCAAAATGAACATGGTCGTAAAGTTTGTATAACTTTCCACCTGCCTGGCATCGGTCCATACGTAACGATGCGCTAGCTTGAGAAATGTATTGCTTAATATTGGAGTACGTGCGAAATCGGGTGTTAAAAACCTGAAATACATGCCAAGTGTATTTATAAAATACGGATTGCTTACGCAAGGTGGGAAAACTTACTTTTTCAAACTTCACGCCGGTGTCAATAACTACTGTTATATTTTCCATTGAGAAACACGACTCGGCTATGTCGTCACACACGACAATTCTTCGATTTATAAGATCACCATCTCCGAAGTTTGCTTTCTTGTCATACACTGCCTGTAAAAAGCGTGTATCTGATTATAGCCATATTTTTATAATCAAGTCCTACGAAAGACGTAACGTATAATTAGGTCCAACTAGTTGTACTCTATGAGATATAGTAGGGTGGGGAAGATAAGACACCTCTTCGTTCCATTTTCACCTTCCATTTGGTGGTAAACAAAGAACATTCAAAGATTTATAAAACCGTATCCTTACAACTCCCATAGACCGTTGTTAATTGTTTAAATTTAAAAAGAAGATCAAGATATTTAGATATTATGTGGTAGATGTGTCTCGTCTTTCCTCACCCTATACACTATATATACATTTCGCGTAAAGCCTTTCATGTTATACTGTTGTAAATACGTTGACATACATTATTCTTACATAAAAACGGAACAACAGTCAAGCAATCGTTCGTATTCAGTCAAACTTCACCACAAGCAACATATTATCACCTGCTGTGCACCGTAAGCAAGGCAACGGTGCAAGCGAACTACCGCTGCTTCTCCAGCATCTCCTCGCAGCGTCTTCATCGCGATCTCCCTTGCTATTCTGTCACATGTTTCTTCTACATCCTGCGACATAAAAGTAATAGAACCTTGAAAATAGGGCTAGTTTCACAGCCCAAAATATATAGTAGGGTGGGGAAGATGGGACACCTTTTCACTCTATTTCCCTGTCCTATTCAGGTGTAAACAAATACCATTTAAACAATTTTAAAACCCTATCCTCGCGTCTTCCACAGACCGTTGGTAATTGTTTATAACACGATCAAGATAATATTTGGATGTTATGTGCCAAAGGTAGGTATCCTGTCTCTTCCCTACTATAATTGTAGATATTGTTGCTAATAATCTTTTCTTTGTAACTTTTGTGCATATACTTTTAAGGTGGCTGTACACACTATCCGGAATTCGTCCGTTTTGTCTGTTTTGTCCGGATTTCGCTGCCGCATGCGGAATTGTACACGGGTTTGTATACGACTTCGCATGCGAATTCGCACGCCGGATATGTGTAAAGCCATCTTTAGGCGTTTAAAAGCACATTTCAGGTTTAGATGCATTTTTTAACATATATAACTCACCGCAGCAGTTGGTAGAAACACAAGAATATCTCCATCGAGATCTTGGTCGGAATGAAGGTTCAAAACAAGCGAAGTGATTTCTTCAATGAGTGTTTGGCCTTGTAGAGGAAGATGTACTATTTCGATCTGATCCGTCCTTTTCTTCTCAGCGACCTCTCTCCTGCTTCGCTCTCTTTCTGATATCAGGTTTTCATCCTGCTCTGACTTTTCGGGAGCCTTATCTTCATCGGAGGCAACAGCTTCGTCCAGGAAATGAAGATCAACGATCGGAACACCTTCGAAAAACTCTTCCAGTGTTGGCATTTCTTGAATCAAACTGACTAAGATAACTTTTAGATCTTCCCGCAAGTTTAATATAATTCTGAAAATATTTATGAATATAAGTTAAAATGATAACTGTACGTAGAAATACTTGTTACTTTAGCAGGGCTAGCAGAATATCAGTGGAGACGGTTCTTTCTTGAATCTCGTCGATGATAACAAAGCTGTATTTCTGCAACAGTGGATCATCTGACATTTCCCGCAACAATATCTCATCCGTTGTAAACCTGATACAAATATCGAGTAACTTTCTGGTATTCTATGTGGCAACCCAGTGGTCACTAATGGGTTGTCCAAGCCATACATAAAAAATAAGAAAACAAAACAAAAAATTATCCCCCACAAGGTAACATACATGGCAGCTCGTAAGTTGTGGCACGAGGTGTATGAACACCGGAGTTTTATAACGACTGTGGTTTTCCGGCCAGCACGCGAGGATAGAGTAGGTTACATTTCATTTCATGTTAGTCCTCTTCTTGCCACTAGAACCGATACGGGCAAAATAACAACTAAATTCATTCATTCGAACACAATACTAAATTTAAGACAGCAATCGACTTACTTTAACACTGTGTCCTCGGAGGCACAGTCTTGTTGGTGTACCTTATAACCGACCTCATTACCAACGCTAGTGAAATCCATTTCTTGTGCGACCTGAAACAATATTATTTAAACACCCATAAATGTGCTAATAATGAATGGAGCCGGTTGATACATATTTTATTAAGATGAAGGTATAGTCTGATCGCATGCCAAAGTTTTCCGCAACGCATACTATTGTGTGACCATTATTGCTTTGAAATAAACGAAAGTTGAAAATGATTTTCTTGTATATACATGGTGTACATACTATATCATACAACAGTATATATAGTAATGTGGGGAAAGATGGTACACCTTTTTTTTCTATTTTCCAGTTCCATTTGGTAGTAAATAAAGAACATTTAAAGAATTATTAAACCGTATGCTTATTACGACTTTCATAGGCCGCTGTTAATTATTTAAAACACGGGCAGGATATTTGGATATCATAGAATAAAGGTGCCCCATATTTACCCACCCTACTATATTAAAAAGATTGTAATATACTAGTTTCACAATCACCTGAACAGCAAGTGACATGGTAGCGGTTGCTACAGGTTGCGTACACACGACTGTACCAAAACTAAAGTCGGTTTCTTTCGCCAGTTGAGTGCACCATTGTGGAATCTGAAAATGGAAAGTAGTTTCTTTATACACTTTTATCGTTTGTTTTGGGTACTGATAATTTCATGCAGATTGCACTGCTTTGCAATGGCAGCCTGAGACTGTAATCCTATCATGAAAAACAGAGGGATAGTCGTAAAACTAAAGTCTCGGTTTGAAATTGAAGTTATTGTTTATCCTCGCGTGGCGAGTCAATCGTTATAAGCCGGAAGTTCTGTTTCATTCGTGTCCGTTTTCACTAAAATACGACTTTACCTGCGTACTTTTACCGCTCCCCGTTTTTCCAGTAACCAATACCACAGAGCTCTCTTCTACTGCAACAACGAAATCCTCTTTCGCTTGCCAGACTGGCAACGTTTTTCGTTCCCTTAATAACTGGTAATAGTTAGTTGAGTAAGGCAAGCCATCAAAAGGATTCAAATCCAAAACGTCATTTTCGTGAGACTGAAACTCTTCGTCATTTAAAAGCACAGGGAAGGAATCCAAATGTTCATCTTCTCCAGATACGTCCTCGTTGCTACTGAGAAGAAATTCGTTTAAATCTTCTTGTTCTTGAATACGTGCTGCTTCAGTGAATTCATTGTCTGGTATAACCGGAGAGTTCTTCGACGTTGATCCGTCTATGAGTGTTGATAATGATAAAAATCGATAATAGACTGTCTGCTTTTATACAGCTCTATGTTTAAAGAATACATGCGTATGTAACTCGTTTAACACTAACTTATTCAGAAGGGAACAGCGTTATACGCACCACGTTCAAAAAGCACCCGTGTTTCATACATTAGGGTGGGGAAAGATGAGACACTTTTTCATTCTATTTTCTTAACCCAGTTCATGGTAAACAAAAAATATTTAAAAGAATATAAAACCGTACCCTCACGACCTCCATAGACCGTTGTCAATTTTTAAAAACACGATTATGCTATTTGTATATTATGTGCTAAAGGTGTACTATCTTCTCCCACCCCACTACACCATTTTCAGCCTATACTTACTCCAAACATACACACCGATTTCTGCTTTTGTTTTATCTTCCTTTTCATGTCTCTGAACTTTTAGGCCGGATTTTTCTTTATTTCCCGGGTCCATTATTGTGCTGTGCTGTGAAACGGCCAAGGGTCAACACCACGACCATAACTAATGCAAGGTCATATTTCCACCTATTCTGAGCGCTCTGTTGCCTTAAACTGTTTACGAGGTGTATGAAATATGAAATGTTAGTAAGTGGTTGGTTGATCTAACATTAGATAGCGGTAATAACTGATTTGACTGACATCTGTACAATGAGCTACAAATCGACAGAAATGGTAATTAACTGTAATCTATTCTGAGCTGGTCTGCGGCACATGCTTTTAATGGTAGCGACGCTTTTAATTGCACAGCATTCTATAGCATTATAGGATTACGATACATATACAGTCTAACAGTATAGGGACAATACGCTTCTGCTTCTCTAGAGTATTACTTAAAGTGTATATAGTCCTTATGCTGACGAACCGGTTGTTTGATATACCGATTACCAATCTAAACCAATGATTACACCTATAATGTATACTACAGCATATCAAAATCTTAATATATCTAACAATATGCCTATGCTGATAGGCAGAGATTGTAGTTGTGTTTAAGGCCTATAACTGTCAAAGTATTGTTTATTCAAAGCTATTGTTCTGCGCTTTGTAACTCAAACAAAGCTTAGCTTTATTCTTTTCTTCTGTCGCCCATTGAGTTCGATTCGAGCTAGTTCTGTTCAACGTGTCTCTAGTTTAATATTTAACCCTATCGGGACCACGTGATCGTCTCGAGTACGTACTTGTTCGAACAGCTGACGATTATGTTATTACGTCATTCTATTATCTTCGTAATATAACTGGGGGGTATACGGAAACAAAAAGTTTGAATATAGTGGGGTGGAGTAAAATAGGACTTATTTTTTATTCTATTTCCTGTCTCATTTGACAGTAAATAAACAATATAGTTTACAGAATTATATAAGATCGCAATTCTCGTGGCTGTAAAATAGCGTTAGTAATTGTTAAGAACACGTTCAGGAAATATGTGATTAAAGTGCCAGCTCTATACTGTTTTACCCCACAGTACTATATACAACTAAATGGCGATTTATAGTTGACGACAACGAAGTGGGTGTGAGAGTTATGATTACTACATGAGGCTGCTATATACTTATACAAAACAGGGCAGAAAAATGTCGATCATCAAATTTTAAAACACAAAATAGCCGCCTTCTGCAATTAAGAGGCTGTCCAGTTGTATGTTTAGTAAAACATATATGATGTTGGGAATTGTAATACAATGTCTCTATGATCCGCGTCACACTATAAAGTCTGAGGGGTAAGATGGGATACCTTTAGTAGATAATGTCTAAATATCCTGATTGTGTTTTAATCAATTAACAGCGGTTTATTGGAGTCGTGAGGATACGGTTTTATAAAAATTTGAATGTTCTTTGTTTACTATCAAATGGATTGAGAAAATAAATGAAAAGGTGTCCGATCTCCCCCCACCCTACTATAGCTAGCATACCCTGTTTGTTTGATACAAATATTATTGTTTGTTTGATGATACGTGTTCGTAACAGTAAATTAATGTAAAGATATTTCCCGATGGCAATTTTTGCAGTTCGAATCACTAAATCCATTTAAAATAAAGTTTATTCCATGTATATTTTTCCGACTTTTCCTGGGCGTTTATTTTAAGGTTCGTGTCATTTCACGGCCTACTATAAAGATATCTCTAGTAGGCCGTGGTGATTTTAACAAACCTTTTTAGTGGGACCAGCCTAATTTGTGTTTTTTAGTTAGTTGTGGTATATTACCGAGAAAGCTCTTACTCGTTTAGAGACCGCACGTTTACACACTGCTGTGTATTATAAAACGAACTGAATTAGCCCGCGGTATAGCACATTTCTTGTGAACATACGATGATTGGTCTATTTTATTTTACGAACTACGTTCATACAAAGTGAAACAGCTTGATGTTTCTTTTGATTTAGTTAACAAACCTCCATGCACTTCATGAAAATATGATTGATTTTGTATAATATATAGGTGATTCTTTGTTGGAGGTTGCCGTATTTCTGCTTGATCTTCGGAGAGATAGCTGTTATATATTTTGAGGAAAATGAATTGGATCGGACTAGCCGTTTTATTGCTGAAAATTAGCAAAGCAGGTACAAATTTACTTTTAAAAGATAACGTTTCAAATTTTAACGGTAACCTTCTTTTTTAAAGCAACCGTTTTAATACTCGGCGACTGGCCAGAAATTATATCATCAAAAGAGTCAAAGCTTTACGTACCAATCAAATACAGAACCTGTATTTTTTCTATTCCTGTGGCTATAAACTTGACAAATTCAAAGTTACCGTGGTAGAAATATTGGAACCTTTGTTCATTGTCAGTATTAAAAGAACTGATAAAAATGAGGGATGGTCGGAAATTACGTTCCGGTTTTATTGGGAGCTTAACCTAGGTAAGGATTTCATTTGAATGTTGGTGTTAGGGTTAGATAACTATAAACGAATGAATGGATGTAACTTACTTTATCCTCGCGTAGCCGGAAAACGACAGTCGTTATAACACGAGTACTCATGCACCTTGTCCCAGCTTACAAGTTACTATGTATGTTACTTTGTGGGTCATTTTTTTAGGACTTTTTTTATTTTTTCATGTATGGCTAACAATTTGGACGACCCATTAGTGACCACTGGGTTGGAGCCATTGCTCTTGGGTTGGAGACTTAAGTGTCTTGCCCAAGAACACATACGTCTGTGTTACGTGTTTGAGGTGTTTGGTCCGGAACGTTGCCTTTAAAGGCCAATCGCGGGGCCTGAACTAAAACCACTGTATCCTATGTCGTTTTAATAAAAGCAAATATAAAAATAGACGTTCTAAAATATATAGTATTACCCCAAAACCGCCATCTAATTTGATTCTGGAAATGTCTGGCAATATGAGCTTAAGTGTCCCATCTTCCCCCATTGTACTATAAAAGGAGCAATGACCGATAAACAAGTTAACGTACACTGATGCAATATTACTACTAAGAAAAACCGTATTTTGTAAACCGACTGAAATAACACTTTGTACAAGAACTAACCTTGCTCACTAAAAAGCGAATCGAAACGAGAAATGGAAAACGCGCAATTTACAGCAGTAATCAGCCCAATGGCACAGTAAACGACGATACTTATAAAACACGTGAGCAATCAAAGAAACCAAGCGTGACAACAATGAAAAAAAGAAGTAAAGGAGTGAATAGAAGTGAAACAGTGATAAGGAAAACGAATAAAAATACACTATTAAATCGACAACTTAAGCATCGCACACAACAAAGACTGAAACAATTCAAACCCATATAGCACACACAACACAAAGGTAAATAAGCGTATGTAGGCTCAAAGGCCTTATACTAACAACGTAACACCCATAATGGTATCAAGCGACCTGCCTTTTCATTGTACCTATGCGGTTACAGACAGTCGAGCTAACCATTTTGCCACGGCGCCGGCCGAACTACAAACATGTCGATTTTCAGGTTACAGTTGGGGTGCTTACAAGGGTCTTTACTTCCATCTTCCATACACGTCTGGAGGGACGGAGTTTAACCGTGAAAAGAGTCATCTTGAATGCTCGAAGTCTGGAGGGAAATTGGCTGATATTGTTGACAAGGAAATGTACGACTTCGTCAATACTTTCGTTGAAGTTACCTTTGATTCGGGCCATTTAAATTTTGTTATAATATGGACGGCAATGAATTACAACCAAGCGGTAAGAATGAGTGAATAAAACTTTATCCTTGTGTAACGGTGTGAGATAATTTTAGTTATTGTAGGGTGGGGGAAGATGGGACACCTTTAGCACATAATATCTAAATATCCTGATCGTGTTTTAAATAATTACTGACGGTCAATGAGAGCCATGGGCATATAGTTTTTATAATTTCTTGAATGATCTTTGTTTACTATACTTATCGGGGCTAGAAAATGCAGGTTAAAGGTGTCCCATCTTCCTCCACCCTACTGTATAGAGTTTATAATTGCATTGTCCCTAATCTTTTCTATAACATGTTCCCATAGAACAGCAATGTAACTCGGAGCAATGGGAAACCTGGTTATAATGGAGATTGGAATCCTGGTTATCCAACTACATCTGGGTCTCGTACGGGTGTGGTGGTATTTGTTGGCACCAACCCTTCTGCAGGGACAAACATAGGAATGCGAAACGCTGAAATTTCCCAACGATATGTACCTCTGTGCGTTTATTAGAATACACGCATACGATAAAGTGGAACATACTAAAAACACAATAGTATCAATTTTTACCTGCAAATATTACATAGTAACTGCTGACTACATGATATGTTTTTATTTTCTAGGAAATATCCTGACATAATGCATACATCACCGCAGTTATTCTCTGCGTACATTAGCTGCAATATACCCTGTGTATATTTATTTATTTGCGTTATACAAAAGAAGACTATTTAAAAATGGTTCCCCAAGCAAAGAATAGGCTTATTATATTGCTTGAAAATGACAATAACGATAATTTTGTAAAATGTTGTTTTAAAGCTTTTAGTAGTGTGTCGTGTAATTTACGTGTATTCCTAACAATGAATTCATTTGTTAATTAATGTTATAACAAGGATGTTAAATTGTCTCGTCTTACTCCTCCTGTTTTCGAATTGCTAAATTTACACCTGGTGTGGCAATCGCTAAATAACTCCTGTGGTTTAACATATATCTTTGTATTGTTATTATTAATTAAAAAAACTATGAAAGTACTAATTCGTGTTATCACCCCATAACCATATTTTTTAAATTTGGAGATATTGGGCAATATGTGCTTGATTGGTCCTGCCCCACAGTACTATATAACCACAAAGTATTTTTATATGCCGAAAAGTTGCTCTTTTTAGAATTTAGATCATGCTATTTTTCTAAGTTTGTATTTGTAAAAAAATGTATTATACTCCCACAATCTGAGCTCTATTACCGTTTATTAAAAATTAAGTTTGACAGTAAAACCGGTGTAAATGCGTGTTGTAAACAAAATGTACAATTAAAATTAGTTACAGTTTATTGAAGTGTATATGTAAATCAAGCGGACGTATAAGCATGTACTGCTGTGATTCTGTGTAACCATGTATGACGTTGTGTGTGCGTATCAGATACAATTTTTACGAAATAAGTTTATACAAGAGAGCACAGATCTTCATTTCTTATTATTTGGCTGACACCTTTCAAACTAATCATTGTAATTAGAAAGTGGTTTCATGTAATAGCATCTTACGTTGTTGTTTAAACTTAACTGTAAATGGAGCAAGTCAGAACACTTATTTTGTTGTTGTACATTAGCTACAGCACAGCAGCATCAGGTAAATGACCTATTTCATTGTTGTGAGTTAAAGTGATCAGAGTAGTGAGAGAAATTAATTAAACCTAATTTTTACGTTTATCACATCAGTAACCACTTCAAGTGGAACCTGGCAGGCGCTTCTTTCTTCTAACAACCCAAGACTTTATCTTTCAATAAAGTACGGAGAATGTCTCTCTGCTACCCCTTTTGGAATAGACGTTGAAGCAAAAACACATGATCAGTCATTGCCTTACGAATTCAAAGTTACCGTGGTAGAAATATTAGAATCTTTGTTCATTGTTAGTATTGAAAGAACTGATAAAACTGAGGGATGGTCGGAAACTCCAATCAAATTTGATTGGCAACTTAAATTCGGTAAAGATTAATTTATCTGAGTCTTGAGCTAAACTTAAAATGTCGATTTGCAGGACAGGGCGGTGTTGCTTACAAGAACAGATACATAAAGCTGCTGTACACGGCTGTTTCTTTATCGTATAGCCGTTCCCGGTCTTTTACACAATGCAGTTCATCTGGAGGAAAATTAGTGGATATTGTTGACAAGGAAATGTATGATGTAATATACTATTACGTCGCTACCACTTTCGATTCTGGCATTTATAATTATGTTAATATTTGGACAGCAATGAATTTCAATACTGAGGTATGGAAAACTATATAACTTGACTTAGGGGACGCGTGTTTAATGCGCACCCCTTTCTATTAGAAATTTAATTATTACCCAATTAAATATAAATACTTTAGCGACCACGCCTTTACAACCATTTATTTTATTTTTTTTTTTTGTCGTATATAATAGTATATAATAGTGCCGGGAAAAGACGGGACACCTTTAGCACATAGTATCTAAATGTCCTAATCGTGTCTTTAAACAATTAACAAAAGTTAATAAGAGCTGTAAGGATACTGTTTTATAAATCTTTGTTTTTTTGTTTGCTACCAAATGGGACAAGAAAATAGAATAAAAATGTGTCCTATCTTTCCCACCCTTTGTTTTTAACCGTATATGTGCTTTAACGACCCTCGTTTTGTGTTTAGAACGGAAACGTAACTCAAAGCAATGGAGAACCTGGCTACAATGATGATTGGAACCCTGGGTGGCCACTGGGCGGATCAACACGTATCGGTGTGGTTATTTCGGTTGGAACTAAACCGACAGCAGCTCCTAACGTAGGGCTGCGAAACTTTAGTGCCGCTCATACTGCTGTGCCACTTTGTATGTATTAGCAGTGGCAGTATACCATGCACATACGAATATGAGCGGCGTGTGCTGAGTCACTTAAGAGTTAAATATTAGTGTTACTATATATCCTTTATACACCTTTAGTGCTTATAACTTAAACCCACCGTATTGTAGAAAGGAACGATCACACATTGTAATACAGGTTTATTATTACGAGCTAAACCTGGATAGGTTAAAGCCATATACGGTTCATAATGTGATTTAAATTTAATTACGCAATAATTTTCATAGTTTTGATTTGGTTACATAGTAGTCGTTGATATAGTAGGGTGGGGGAAGATAGGACACCTTTAGCACATAACATCCAAATATCCCGATCGTGTTTTGGACAACGATCTGTGGGAGTTGTGATGATATAGTTTTATAATTCTTTGAATGTTCTTTGTTTACTACGAAATGGAACGAGAAAATAGAGTTAAAAAGTATCCTGTCTCCCCCAGCACCCTAACAAATTTAATAGACGATCATACAATTCATCGTAACCTGACACAATGGTCATAAGGGCCCTAATAAATGGTATATTTCAAGACGAATTTAATAAGAGCATTTATTACAGTTTTGTTATAGGGGAATTTATTACAGTTTTATTATAGGGGAATTTATTACAGTTTTATTATAGGGGAATTTATTACAGTTTTATTATAGGGGCTTTTATTACATTTTATATAAACAGATCCTAACGTATAAGTATAATAGTAAACTGACAAACATACCGGACAGAGCGATTTATGACTTCATGTACAATAAAGCTTATTTGTTTATAATGCATAATGAACAGTAGCAATAATTATTATTTAATCTTTAATTTAGACCAAAGAACACCCCGGAATATTAGAGAACATGACTATAAAGAATAGCTTTTATAGCTTTCGTAATCTGCTTTTATCAACAGCAAAAGTATGATACAGCAAGTACAGTTCTCTTAGCTGTAATATGCCATCTTGTGTTTAACCATACCAAAATACTCTCAGTCCATCACGTTTAATGCGACGTTTAGTGGTGATGAACAGAGAGGCGATGCCAGTGTGGTGAATTTTCGATTTCGAAACCCGTTTAAAGAATTGACTTGAGTTGTAACAAACATTCTGATGCCGAATGAATATATGTCTGTGTTTGGATCTTGACGCCAAGATTCATTGTAGCCAGGTTCGCCATTGCTCTGAATTATTTCATATGTCTATCAAATAAACGAGTTTGGTAAACACATAGATTTAAAGTGAAAAGCATAATTAATAGTGCAAGATAAGATGTGTCATGATGTTGCCATTTGCTTTTTTTGTTCCCGCATTTGTAAACAAGTTTTGAATTGTTCAAACCACGAGAAGTAAGTATAGAATTTTAAGGGTGTCCCATCCTACCCCACAGTGCTATATATATATACTAAACTTTGACAGTCGTCAATATAAGTATATATGGCAAAATCTTATATTTCTCACCGTTGGGTTGAATGTCATTCCTGTCCACATGTTAATATAAATGTTGTTACCAGAATGCAAAGTGTTTTTTACGTAATTGCAAATGACATCAAAAGTTTCTTTGTCGGCGATATCCACTAAACTACCACCAGTTTTCTTACACTCGTCGAATGAGCCTTGTCTGTCAAACATGTCATTCTCTGATGCAAACGGTAGCCATATATATTGATGTCTGAACACGATTCCTTCGCCTAAATGCATGGTTGTTGGTAACTCAACTTTATAGAAAAATTATGGGTACATACCATAGGTAAGGTTCCATTCAAATAGGATTTCTGTTTCCGCCCAGCCCTCGCTTTTATCAACACGTTCTAGGTTAAATATAAACAAAGGCTGCAATATTTCCACCACCGTCACATTAAACATATGTGGCAATGACGCATCTTTGGACTGGGCAGTTACATTGATCGACATCGGCGTAGAAGAAATGCAAGTATTGTACTTTATTGAAAGAAAAATGTTTGATTCGATCGAAGAAATGGAAGTCTGCCATTTACCGTACGATGAAATCAATGTTTCTGTGGATAAAATAATTTAATTTTCCTAAAACAGAAAAAAAGTTATACACAAATTTACATGCAGTAACTCAAACTTAAGTATAGTAGGGTGGGGCAAGACTGGAAACATTTTAGCACATAATAACCAATTACCCTGATCCTGTTTTAATCATTAACAACGGTCTATATATGGAAGTCGTAAAGATATGTATTTTTTACTTTTTTGAAGGATCTCTGTTTACTACTAAATTTGACGAAATAAATAAATAAGTCCTATCTCCCCTCAACCCACTATATACGCATTAATACAAAATAGATCTTCTCATCCTAAATTTTACGAACCTTTGCTGAAACTTAGATTCAAAAGAAAAACAAAAATCTTGGTTACAAACATAGCACTCGAAAATCCGGTACTTATATTTGAGGAAAATAAACAGATTAATCATATACACCAAGCGGCAGTTTACTTTGTTGCGCAACAACAGAAAACACATTGTTTTCACACATTGTTTTCTGACGTGTATATTGCGCGTTATTTTATTTGAATTTTGTCGACTTCGCAGTATTGTTGGCACAATTCAGTCAAATAGGTAATATTATGTTAAGTGCTGTCCGGTTGAATCTAAGAATTATTGTATCAACTTTTTATTGATGCTAAGCTTTATCTACATGCGCATTATTACTTGTTACTGTGATATATAGGTATATATATATACCTTTGGCTTATATTATAGGCTACAATAGATACCTACATTTAGGTTTCTATTTGTTCACACTGTGGGGGTCGGCTAATATTGCAAGTATAGTTCGCGAGTTTAAGTTCCGCAGCCGGAGACGCCGCACCTGTCCCAACGTACGCGCTATATCTTACTCAACGAAGGGATTGCACATCGTTGTAAGACATTGTACGGCACTGCTCATTCTATAGTACGGGGAAAGAGTGTCATCAAGCTTTAGGGACAAAGTGACACAGCAGAGTAATACTAGCCGCGTACTACTGCCATACAGTACAGAAAATTTCAAGGTTTATATAACGAAAAAGAGGTGTCACAAAACATAAAACGCGTCATTGGCATGTGGCAATAATTGCCTCGCCTGGCGTACACACAACTGGGTAACTGTTTTTATTATCACGACTAGAATGACGAAAAAGTAGGTAGTGTATTGCGAAATCAGCAAAATTTCATTCAATTCAAGTCATGCTTTTGTTTTCGCTTTACAACGTTGCTTTATATTCAATCTTTATGCGTTAGTGTTAAATTTAGGTATCTTTATACAGTAGAGTGGGGTAGATGGGACATCTTTTCATTCCATTTTCTTGTCCCGTTCGGTAGTCAACAAACAACATTTAAATAAATATAAAATTGCATCCTCACGACTCCCATAAACTGTTGTTAATTGTTTAAAACAGTTTAAAAACAGATGCGCAACCAGTGGCCCTGTGGCCCGCATGGTGCTCAGCAAAATGTTAGTTCAAACATCAAAGCATTAGAAATTTTCGCACGCTGTGTACAGAAATATTGCGCTTTGTGATGCTGTGTTCCATAATTTTGCAATGCGAGATTAGCACTTTGATAAAGCTGTGTGGCATTGTACAGTACCATAGTTTAGTGATGTTCAAATGGCGGATCGCCATCCGTATCCGGATCTTTTCAACTGTTTGTGTGGATCTTTCAATGTAGTCTTGAAAAAAAGGCTAAAATACGACACGTGTGTTTGTTTAACATTCAAGCCTGTTTTAAAACTCCTCCGTGCTTAATGAAAACGTGTCAATCCCTATTATGACGCAAATAATTAACGTGTGAATTGCTATTATGTCGTAATTAATTGCCAAGTCAAACAATCGCCACTATGATGCAATGAATCCACGTGTGAATGCCTACTATTTCGTAACAAACAGTCTACCTGACTAAGAAAAACAATTTGTGACCACTGAAATTAAAAATTAGATTTTTGACCACTGAATTAAGGCATTGCGCTAGTTGGTATCATTTGCTAGTTCTTTTACTTGTGTTATTTTTGGTTGCAGGTGTTAATTTCGAAACTTTTACAGTGGATAAAAAGTTATTATTTTTAACAGTAATTATATTATGTGCATAGGAAAGTCGTTTTATGATACTATTTTTTTCTGAAAAATCATGCGGCCCGCGTTGTCATTCAAAAGTTTGTATTTGGCCCTCCTGTGAAAAAGGTTGCACATACCTGGTTTAAAACAAGAGAAGGATATTATGCACTAAAAGTGTCCCATCTTCCCCCATCCTACTATATCTTTAAATCTGCGCCAAAGCACTGTCACTCGCTACAACAACCGTACGCGTACACCATCTGATAATGAACCTGGGGAATTCCTTTCTGTTAGCTCAATAGACGTTTGCCTATCAAGCAGACGTAGCCTGCAGTTTTCATCACGGTACTTTTCCAATATAGGCTACGTAATAGCCAGATAAATCTCCAAGTCGTGTTAGCGTGTAAGTGCAAAGTCTCTCCTAGACCAACCGGCACAGTTTTTTTTCTTATGGATTTAACTGGGTGGGAGTTATATAAGTAAGGTGTATCACGTGACAGTATGTAAATGTGATATCATTTGAACTTTGACCACCACACTGTGTTCGGTCCCACGATTTCAGCATGAAGAGTCATAACCACGTCCATCACTATTTAGTTGCGATTTCCAAATCATTTACTAATATGCAGAATCACGATCTTACAGTCACAGTCATTCAATTTTCCAAGACCAACAAGCTAACCGGCACAAATTGACATAATTTTAAAGCTAAGTTGAAGTTTTCAACACCAAACGTTCAACAAATCTACTCCAAGAATGTGAGAGAGAACCAAACAAACATCATTCTCTCTCATGCGCATACAAAGTTACTCAAGCATGACCTACTTTGTACGTGCGTTGTGTTATTTAGTACCAGCCATTCAACAGAGCAGTGACTGGAGAATACACGGAAGTAATAAAGATATAGTTGGTATACGGACATAACAGCCTAATATGAAAAGAATATAAAATGGAACCCACAGGTAAAGCTGATTTTATACTTGATGAGGTATGTGAAGTCGAAGACAAACTTGCTAAGGAGTTTAAACAGTTGTGTGATTCGAATGGAAAAGAACTTGATCCAATAAAATCAGCACCGATATTGCACGCGCTCGCCACTGTCTATAGAAATAAAACTAAACTCAAAAAACTAAATGCTATTCGCAGTGCAGCATTGTATAATGCTGCTATTGTACGAGATCCAAAGAACGTTCAATTTAAAAGTGAACTTCAAGGTTTGTGCTCAACAGTTTTGACAAAGGCAAACGCCGCAAAACTTGACGCTGATTTGGTTTCAATTGCTTTCACAGTGAAGACCTTTCTCAGTGGGATTAGAAAGGATTTTGGAAAAGGTTTTAGTCAGCTTGGAACTATTCCGTATGACGAAGAAGAAGGCGTACTATTTGCACTTGAAAAGAAGAAAATAGAAGATGTACAAAATCTCCAAGCTGAAATTACCAGAAGGTACACTGAGTTAATGAGATTTATTTCTAACAAATGTATCGAAATAATGGGACCACCACCATGTAGATATGCTGTAGTTGGAATGGGTTCCTTGGCACGCCTAGAAATTACCGCATATTCAGACTTTGAACACATTATTGTTCTTGAAAATGAAGCCGTTAATAGGCAAGGTTCAAAGACAATAATGAAATACTTTAGATGGTTTACAACAATCTTTAGCATCGTCCTAATTAACCTTGGGGAAACAATGATCAACTGTGTTGCAATTCCAAGTATAAACCCCAGGTATAGATACTGGTTTACAGATCACTTTACACCGAATGGCGTTACATTCGATGGGATGGTAGCCCATGCGTGTAAACTTCCTCTTGGACGACAACCAACCAAAGCCAAACCATGGAAAATGGAACTAATTAAACCAGTAGATGTAATGATCCAATACTTAGACAGCGAGGAAGACTTAAAGCAGGGATATCACTTGACTGATGTGCTGTCGAAGACTTGCTTCGTAGCTGGAGATAAAAGAATTTATGATGAATATCAAGAAAAGGCACATCTTCGGATAAAAAAAAATGACCAAAAGACCAATTTTTCATCTTTAATGGACCAAATTAAAGAAGATTTACAGAACTTGAATGTATCACACCAGCAACTGAATTCATCGTTAGGTTTACAAGCCTATAACATGAAGAGAGTGATCTATCGAAGCGCGACCGTCATTATTTCAGCTTTCGGGCGACTAAATTCATTAACCGAATCTTCTTGCTTTGATGTCATCAACAAATTGGAAAAAATTGGGAATTCCGATGCAAAGGTTGCTCATCAGCTTCGGTTCATGGTGGCAGTGGCTTGCGAAGTTCGTGCAAAAGTCTATCATGCAAAGGGACAACAAGTTGATGTTTTTGCCGGAGAAAGTGCTGGTATCAACCTTACTTCTAGCTTGAGCGGGATTGTTGGAAAACACAGCCTTGTTTCTTTTATGGAGGCAGTACTTGCTCTTCAAGAAATACTCAAGTTTTTGTTTTTGGGAAAAGAGCTAGATATGCCAAGAAATGTAAGGCAAATGTTAAGAAAGCTGGATGCTTTGTTTTGCCTCGACTTACGACAAGATTTGATATGTCAAATCAAAAAGATGATGACTACAATACCGTGGGATGATAGTTCAGTTCCTGCTTGTATGATTGTCATTAGCTACGCATTTATTTGTGAAGATTATGACCTGGTTTTGGATTTATGTGCAAAGACATATCGTCTCAACTTAACGGAAGATGAGAAAATTCTAGTTAAAGTACATGAACTCAAGTGCATTGTAGCTCGCTCTTATAATGAAGAGACCACGTCTTATGATTGCACGAACTGTGAAGTTGATCCATTGATACACGAGTTAGATGGGTTAATAGAAGCTTTTGAACAAACAATAAAAACCCAGAATTGCTCAGGTGAAACGCAGCAGCCAGATTTGCTTATACCAATACTTCGAGTCCACGGGTGTTTAGAGCAGTACGCTAGAAACTTGGTTAAACTTCGTCGACACCAACATGCATCAAAAGTATATGCAAACAGCGACAGGTATCAGGCTATCAGTGACGAAATCGGAATATCGAGGTCCGACCTAACTACTCTAAACCCCATAGTTTTGTGCAACTCAGCTGACACACTGTTCAGAGAGGGAAAATATAAAGAAGCGTTTCTACAACTGCATGAAGCCAAACGCTTGTTGCACCCTTGCAAGACAAAGACAGTAAAGCACGTGCAGCTTTATGATACTTACGCAAGTTGCTTTTACCATGTTGGCCAATATTACGAGTCGTTCATATGCTTTTTTGAGAGCATGAGAATTGCCAACAAACTTAATATTCCAACACCTATCATGAAGCAAGACATGAAGAAAGTTATTCAATTAATAATTCCCAAGACTTAACTGTGCCGGAATTAATTGTTGGTATAATTATATTTAATTAAAGCACTTTACATTTAAATGTTTTTTGCATATTTTAGGCATTAAAGAGTTAAAATTTTGCGGGAACCGTTTGTTTTGAGTTAATATATATTTCTGTTTTTGACTGATAGTTATGTTATAAAAAACTGTTAAATATTTATAGTTTTAAGTCTAGTAGTACCGGACACCTGTAGCACATAACACGTCAGTTTTAGGTAAAGTTCAAGCTTTTGTTTATTTATTTTGGTGATATAAGGACATCTACAAACAAGCATTTTACGTTGTATTTTGTTGTTGTACGTAAATCAGCGTTTTAAAATTTTGACATGGTGTCTCAGCAACCTATACCATTGATATTACATTTGCGGCTAGAAATGACGTCCGAGTAAACCATAAAATTTCGAGACGTTACCTTTTCTGACGACACCTTATTATCTCTGTCAACGAAGTGTGAAAGCAACGGCCGCAACTGCGCACAACACAGACCCTTTGTTGTGATCGTATGCCTGAAGCTCGCACTAGTTTTAAAAAAAGTACAATTAAAGTAAGAAACAGAAGCTTTTCAAAGGCAGATCTGTTTTTCAGTTTTACAACAGAAGTTAAACATTTCTTTCGTGATAGTTTGATCGTATTCGTATATACCTCAAAGACGTAGATCTATAACGGTCGTACAGCAAAACCAGTAATAACCTGGGAAAATATGTTGAATGATACTACCACAGCACAATCACTGGTAAACGCAACAATACTATCGACAACTGTAGAATATTCAACTGCTGTAACGCAAAAGCCATTCAATAGTAAGTATTCTATATATTTACTTGCTGCGACTAATCATTTAACTGTTGTGTATTCTTCAATAACAAGTTCATGTGAAATTTGCAAGTCTAGTTTCTTTGGTTCGGGGATACTATATCTTGCATATTCGCTTATAAAACTTACTTTACGTTAAAGTATAGCCCCTACAGGCGTCTTAAAACGTTCCACATGCGTGCGTACGAACCGTTTTCTCTCCCTTGAGAAGCAAATGTCTGTACCATAAACAAACTAGCAACCACAAAAGGATTTTTTGATTCAGACCAGGGTTTCATTTTCTTCTAATTAATCTGATATTGGTTACTGTATTCTATATATATATATAGTAGGATTCGGAATTACGGGACACCTTTAGCATGTAATATTCAAATATCCTGATAGTGTTTTAAACAATTAACAACGGTCTATGGGAGTCGTAAAGATATAGTTTTATATTTCTTTGAGTGTTTTTTGTTTAATACTAAATGGAACGAGAAAATAGAGTTTAAATGTATCCCATCTTTCCCCAGCCTACTATACGTCTTATATTAGTGAGAATAAAACACACATGATATTTTACCAAGTCAATATTCATACAGCAATTTCTTTCTACAGACACGGGCGTGTACGTTGTGGTTATTTTCCTTGCAATCATAGCTGCTTTTATCTTCGCTTGGTACGCCACGTTGGTTTGCAACCGAGCTAGAAGTGGAATACGAACCTACAGATTAAGGCGAGGATACAACAAACGAATTTCTGAAGCAGATGCAGAAGATTTTGAAAACCCAATATATTTTCGATCACCGACCTACAGCAGTGCAGCGATTTGACATATAGCTTGTCCATGTGGGTCCACTTCCACAGGCTCGTGTTGTATCTTTGCTTCCGTGGCAGTACAAGCATGAACTGCGGCGTAGATATCACCAAACGGTCTCAATAAACATTTATGACTTTTGGCACTCTTCAGCTAATGCCTATATACAACAGGGTGGGGGAAGATGGGACATAGTCAGCACTTAATATTTAAATATCCTTATCGTGTTTTAAAGAATTAACAACGGTCTATGGGAGTCCTAAGGATACGGATCTATAGTTCTTCGAACCTCCTTTGTTTATTACCAACTGCGACGAGAAAATGGAATGAAAACGTGTTCTTTCTTTTCCCACCCTACTATACCATACACATTTGTAATTTAAAAAAATGGTCTATAACCGCCAAGCTTCTATGACAGTTAATTTCTTTTATTGTTGCCGCATTAGACAACGCATCCCTTTTGATTTGTTTATTAACGGATGGTTTTCTGTATAACAAAATAAGAACGATTAAATAACGCAACGTTAAAGGAACAACAAAGTACTTACAAACTGTTTGCGGCTATTAATATGATACCATCATTTTGGATTTAATAACTTATACATCTGGAATAGGAAAGAATAATTGGTGAAACGATAAACTTAAAGCGAATATATAAAGCTGGCTGTAAACTAAACGTGCATACTAAACTTAAAGTCAATGCAACTACAACTAAAGGACGTATAGGAAACCAAGGAAGTAAGCCAAACCCGAGTGATGCGGGCGGCGCTGATTGGCTAGACGTTAGAGCACATAAACTTAAAGGCACATAAACTAAAACTTAAACGCACGAACGCAAATACAGCACGCTTCATTGAACTTATATACGATTAACGGTAAATCAAATGCGGGTAACAAAGTAGGTTCGAACTTAAAGTTAACTAAACATATTCACGTATATCTTGCGATAACACACCCGCCCCATTAAGGTCATAAGCTTAATCGAAATATCGCAAGGAAACAGAATACATCATAAAGGAGAAGGAAAGTTTATACGAGATCAGTAGATAACAAACACAACTTTGTTATTGGTCTCTCTAGAGTAGAATGTTGTGTTTTGACGCGAGCGGATCGAACTAGTCCGTGATCGTCTGGAAAAACCGCGATTATGCGACCGATTACCCATGAGCCACGGGGCTGACTGTAATCGATTATTAAGACAATATCGTCCAGTTTTAAGTTCGATTGTACATTGGTCCATTTCGCTCGTTGTTGCAGTAGGGGTAGATATTCTTTCTGCCATCGGCGCCAGAACACATCGGCCAGGTATTGTGTCTGCCTCCATCGCTTTCGACTGAGTGTATCATCCTTATTGAACACTCCCGGTGGTAGGCTTTTCCCTGGTTTCAGTAGCAGGAGATGGTTTGGTGTTAATGCTTCCGCATCACGAACATCATCCGATACGGTGGTTATTGGTCGGTTGTTTAGAATAGCTTCTGCTTCGCACATTAGTGTCAGAAGACTTTCGTCGGTTGTTGTTTGTTCTTTGATCAGCGAAAACAAAATTTTTCGAACGCTTCGAATGACTCTTTCCCACACTCCACCAGAGTGAGATGATGTGGGTGTATTGAACGTCCATTTGATTTTTCTCTGCAATAAAAAATTGTTTATTTGGTAGTGATTCCATTCTTCGATGGATTGTTTCAGCTCACGTTCACCACCGACTAGGTTTGTTCCGTTGTCAGACCTTAGTTCTGTAACATGTCCTCTGCGTGAGATGAAACGTCGTAGCGCTTGAATAAACGAGTTTGTGTCTAGTGTATGGGCTATTTCGAAGTGTACCGCTCGGATTGCAAGACAGGTAAATACGACGCCGTACCTTTTTACTCTGCTCCTTCCTTGTTTTACGAAGAAAGGTCCGAAGTAGTCGACGCCCGCACAGGAGAAAGCCGGCTTGTTTGGTGTAATGCGATCGGTGGGTAGGTCTGCCATTTTTTGATGAAGTGCTTTACCGCTTCTTTTTCGACACGTAAAGCATCTGGACAGGATAGAACGTACGCTTGAATTTGCTCGTAGGATCCAAAATCGTTCTCGAAGGACGCTCAGTACGTGTTCTCTTCCGGAATGGCCCGATACTGTATGTGCGTTTTGAATGAGCAACTTTGCCGTGTGTGAGTTTCGTGGTATAATAATTTGATGCTTAGCATTGTAATTAATCGGGGCCTTGTCAATTCTTCCTCCGACGCACAATAAACCTTCGCGTAGAATGGGGTCCAGTTTGCTTAATGGGCTCGACATCTTGATTGGTCGGTTATTTTCAATGCACGATATTTCATCGGCGAACGTTTGTCTCTGCAGCACCTGGAAGATTGCATTCTCTGCGATAGTCAGTTCTTCCACGGTCATTGCTTCTACTACGGGCTTAAAATTTACTTGAACTGTTGTTGCCGGTAGTTTTAGCTTTGCATTGGATTGTAACCGTCGTTTAAGTCGCAATAACCACGCTATGGTTCTTGTGAATTTGGTCCAGCTAGAGTATTTATTGAAAAGGTGGCGAATCGGATCTTCGTTAATGGGTGCGGTAAGCAAGGCCATGGATATTGGACACCTCTTTACTTCGTCGTCTTCTTCGCTGACATTCAGAAAGTCTGGTTGTGCGGGCCAATTCGTTTCTGATTTCCAGAGGAAATCTGGTCCAGTTAACCATCGTTTGTTGTTAAGGAACTCCTTCGCGTTAAGTCCTCGCGACAGGTCGTCGGCTGGGTTAAGCTTTGTAGGAATATACTTCCATTGATCCACGTTAGTTTTGTCTTTAACTACGGAAATACGATTTGCCACGTATGTGTGAAAGCTCTTGGTTTCGTTTTGTAGATACCGCAGGACCGTCGCACTATCTGTCCAATACACCGACGGCATTGTTAATATGTCGAGACTCTGCTGAAGCATGGAATCGAGGGTGGTGGAGACGGTTGCCGCGGTAAGCTCCAGGCGCGGTATTGTCATCGGCTTAACTGGGGCCAGTCGTGTCTTTGCGCATCCGAAGCTGCAGTGAACTTCTCCTTTACTGTTCACGCATCGTATGTACGAGACGGCACCGTACGCTTCCGTGGACGCGTCTGAAAAATGATGCAGTTGGGCCTGCGTTATTTTACCGAATCCTGCTGGCTTTAGGCAACGGGGTATGTGGAAGTTAGCGAGACCTCGCAGTTCCGCTAACCAGTTCGACCATCGGAGCCTTGCTTTGATTGGAATTGGTTCGTCCCACAGTAGCTTCAGCTTGCATAGCGTTTGCAGAAGGACCTTGGCTGGTTGGACGACCGGGGCGCCAAAGCCTAGAGGATCGTACATTGAATTTACGATGGATAGGATTCCTCGCCGGGTACAAGGTTTGTCCTTTAGACGTATTTTAAAACAAAGGGAATCGCCTTCTACGTTCCACTGGAGGCCAAGGGCTCTCTCGACGGGCAGCGTTTGCTTTTCTAAATCTAGCCCCTTGACGCTACTTGTTTGTTCAGCGTGTGGAATAGCGTTTATGACTTCCCGCGAGTTACTAATCCATTTAGTGATCCGAAATCCGCCTCTCGATAGTAAGTGCTGTAAGTTGTTTACCATGTCGATCGCAGTTGCAGAGTTTGGAAGGGCCTTTAGGCAATCGTCTACATAGAAGTTTCTCTGTACCGTTTCAGCGACGTCCGCTGGATATTCGTCTGCGTGGTCAGAGGCGGTTGTCCTCAAAGCGAAGTTGGCACAACTAGGCGAACAGACCGTTCCGAAGAGGTAGACCGTCATTCTGTAGTCCAGCAATTGTCCGTCCAGGTCACCGTTTTCCCACCAGAGAAAACGAAATAGGTCTCTGTGCTTCTCCGGGACTCGTACCTGATGAAACATTGATTTAATATCTCCCATTATGGCTATATTGTTTTGGCGGAATCGTTGAAGGACCTCAAACAAGGAATTAGTTAGATTGGGTCCAGGTAGAAGGTTATCGTTTAAGGATGTGCCCTTAAACTTAGCAGAGCAGTCGAATACCACTCGAAGCTTCCCTGGTTTCTCGGGATGATAAACTCCATGATGTGGTACGTACCAGGTTGTGCGGTCTGTCGGCTTAATAATTGTAACTTTCTCCGCATATCCGCTATGCAACATGTCGTCGATGGCGGTCTTGTAGTCGCTGAAAAACGTTTGGTTTCGGGTGAACTTACGTTTAAGGCTGTTGGCTCGTTGCTCTGCTTGGGTTCGATTTGGTGGCATTTTTAAGTCGACGTTTTTGAGAGGTGGTGCGATCTCGTAATGGCCATCCGGTAGGTGACGTAGTGAGTTTTTAACCAGGTTCATGAATTGTTGATCGGTTCTAGACAGCTCTTGCTTCGCATTTTGATGACAATCCTGTATATCTGCACACAGAGAACATATATTTTCCGTATGCAGTTTTAAAGAAAATGTTTTTACTGTTGTTGGGCGTTTGCTGGGGCAGTTAAACACCCATCCGATTGACGTTCTTAGCGCGTAATAGTCTTTATCGCTTGCGACGACTTGTTTTGGTTGTAGAATTTTCGGATTGTCGTTTCCAATTAGCAACGTTACTTCCGCGTTTATGTTCGGGATATCGATAAAACTGAATTCCGGGAACATAGCTATGTCGTCCTGATGTGCCATGTCGTCCTTCGTCACAGGTAGTTCTTTGGTTGAATACATAGGGTTAACAGTTATACGTACGTTTTCGTCGAGATCAGCGATTTCCAAGTGTTTTATCAACATGACGGTTTGGTTGCGCAGTTTTCTGTTTATTGTGGTTGTACTTATCCGGATTGGTGGTCCAGTGATACCGAGGTCGGAAAGAAGCGAACTGGTTATGAAGGATGAATTGCTACCTGGATCTAGGAACGCGTGCGTAACGATCGTTTTACCGGAACGCGGGTGACGCACCTTTACTGGGAGAATTGGCAGAAGAGCTCTCATTGGTTTATGCCCTTTGATGGCGGACGTCGTTGTATGGTGGCTCTCGAGACGTATTGGACGTTCTGGCTCTGCATTGTGGAGGTCGGGCGTAGGATGAAGCAGGGTTGTATGGGCTTTAGTGCAACCGGTTTTTTTGCAAGGGTTTATCCGTCGACAGTGGGAAGCCGTATGTCCACGTTGTAGGCAAGCTATGCACAACATTTTCTCAATGACAAATGAAAGACGATCGCTGTAGCATAAGTTTCGAAATTTCCAGCACTGATTAAGGAAATGTGGTGCGTGACACATCTGGCATTCCATATTAGTTACCTCTGTAGCAAAGGACTTGGGGGGTTGAGATGACGTACGTTGAAGGGAAGTGCGTTTCTCGTATCTTGATGGAGTGTACATGTAGTTGGTTGCTTCTCTTGTTTTCTTCGTAACGAAGCTGGCGAGGTGGTCTATACTTATTTCCGTCATTTTAGTAAACAATATATCGTCGGCCACGGATTCCCAGGAGGTTTGCCATTGTGCGGGCAACCGACGTAGTATTTTTTCGATAATGTCCATACTGTCCATTTTATGGAGGTAGTTGATCCCTGCTAATGTACATGTGCATGCCGTGAGTTTTGCGGAGAACTCGATTAACCCATGCTTATCTGTCAAACGCAGGGTAGGTCCGAAAATAACTTTGTCCATACATGCTCTTGCTATCTGGAATTTTTGTCCGAACGTTTGCTGAAGTAGATCTCTTGCCCTTTGGTATCCTTCATTGCGTGGCATGTGTTGGCATCCTTGAACCAGGAGACCGGCACTACCTTTAGTGTATTTGGCGAGAAAGAACAGCTTTTGTTTGTCGTCGGATAGTTTGTTGGCGACTATCGTATCGAACGCGTCTATAAAGTTGCAATATTCTGATGGATCGCCTTCGAACGATGGTGGTTCTTGTGCGGGTAACCTGGAACATAGACTTGTGAGGATGGCGTTGTCGACCGGCGGTGGAGCGGATTCGACTGCTATTGGACGCGTTATTGGTTTTGCTGGGCATGCAAACATGGTTGATGAGGTGTTTGGTGCCCGATGCTTCGTCGATTCGCCCAAATTGTGGGAGTTGTCTTTCAGGCAGCTCATTTCCGCCGCCGTTTCAGCGATTTCTGCCTTTAAGAGCAATTCCCGTTTCCGGTGTCTGTACGTAAGCTCTTGCTCCTCCATGCGGCGTTGGCGTGCGAAGTTTTCTGCCTCTATTTGTTGTTTTCGGCTCAATTCCTCTTCCTCGAAATCGAGGCGCAGTTTTATTTGCAACTCTTCCAATCTGTTTAGTTGTTGTTCAGTTTCGGCCCGCGCGATTAGAGCAGCGCGTTTCTCTTCTGTGCTCACCAGCGTGGTCTTTGAAGGTAGGCTGGTGCGACTGTTGGAATGTTGACTGACAGCGTGTGGCGGCTCGTCGACGTCGGAGTTTGACATCCTTTTTAAACGCTGTTTTGTCCGGACTGTTATGTTAGATTGCAGTTCATCGACCGTTTCAGGAGGGTCGGTAAAACTTGCTGCAAGCATTGGTGAATTTGATGCAGCTTCTCCGATTTGGTTTCTTGTTGAATCCATAATGATGGGTCTTCTAAAGGCCAGTTTAAAACTGTATAACCGCCAAGCTTCTATGACAGTTAATTTCTTTTATTGTTGCCGCATTAGACAACGCATCCCTTTTGATTTGTTTATTAACGGATGGTTTTCTGTATAACAAAATAAGAACGATTAAATAACGCAACGTTAAAGGAACAACAAAGTACTTACAAACTGTTTGCGGCTATTAATATGATACCATCATTTTGGATTTAATAACTTATACATCTGGAATAGGAAAGAATAATTGGTGAAACGATAAACTTAAAGCGAATATATAAAGCTGGCTGTAAACTAAACGTGCATACTAAACTTAAAGTCAATGCAACTACAACTAAAGGACGTATAGGAAACCAAGGAAGTAAGCCAAACCCGAGTGATGCGGGCGGCGCTGATTGGCTAGACGTTAGAGCACATAAACTTAAAGGCACATAAACTAAAACTTAAACGCACGAACGCAAATACAGCACGCTTCATTGAACTTATATACGATTAACGGTAAATCAAATGCGGGTAACAAAGTAGGTTCGAACTTAAAGTTAACTAAACATATTCACGTATATCTTGCGATAACATGGTCATTTCAATGTAAGAAATACTTTTTAAAATAAAGAGAAGCATCAGGCGTTACAACAACTGATATATGCACTTTAATACAGGTTGTAATATCGAATATTCAATCCAACATCACACTTGATACAGTTCGATTACCATTACGCTTAACGGATTGTCTAAAGAGTAACCATTGTTTATTATTTTTAATAAAAATGTATTTAAACTAAAATATAGCTCTGAACTTTACCAAATCCATGTTCAAGACAGATAATATATAATGAATAAAACATGTTGCCATGAGGTCGTTGCCTATTTATTTCTGTGGCAAAGGCGTGTTTGGTATTGTTTCTGGCTTGCTGGAAAGTTGCACATTCACGCAGCAATTATTAAAAGCGCGGGCGCTCCTATCTGGTACTCTTCCCTTAGAGCCACACATGTTTTTTTTTTTGTTTTTACAGCGGTTGTTTGGTCGGCAGTTTTGCTTTTATTTTAGAACACGAAATTTGGTTCGCAAATGTTTTCAGTATACGTTTAGCGTAACTAAATTGGTGGTATATAGTTGGATTGATCTATATTCTATATATCGCAGCGCGAAAGGGCCGTAAACGAAGAACCTTTTATTGAAAGTTTATAAATACGACCACAACATTAACCGACAATATAGGCCAATCAGATGCTTCAAATTGTTAAGACAGCGGCAGGGCAACCAATTTAACTACTACACGTTATATTTCTCAATTAAAAGCTTCTGTTTGGGGCAACCAGTGTGGTGAGTGATAAGGGTCAAGCTATGATTCTTACCATCAACTTGTTAAGGTGTTGTGATAGGTCTATTTTGGTCTTTGTTTGGGCAACTGGATATGAGCAAACTTTTTCTTTCTGGGTTCACAGAATATGTCCCAAAAGCTCTGCTGGCAATTTATCACATAATCGCCATTATAGTCTTACTGAATATGCTGATTGCGATGATGTCCAGATCGTACGAGAGGACCAGTAAAAACGAAGAGAAAGAGTGGAAGTTTCAAAGAAGGAAGATGCGGATTCGTATTCCTCCGAAAAGAGATCATCCGCTTTCGATCCACAAAATGTTCGTATATACGATTTTAATTTTTTCGTGGTGCTCAAGAAGGGTTACTGTATAGTTAAGTATTACAATTCCGTGTTAACCGAATACAACATTTTTCCAACGGCTGAAAAAATGTGATAATAGGATGCTTATTGTAAATGCTCGTTGGTTCATATAGTAGGGTGGGAGAAGATGGGACACCTTTAGCACATAATATCTAAATATCCTGATCGTGTTTTAAATAATTACTGACGGTCAATGAGAGCCATGGGCATATAGTTTTATAATTTCTTGAATGTTCTTTGTTTACTACTAAACGGGGCGAGAAAATAGAGGTAAAAGATGTCCCGTCTTCCCCATCCTACTGTATACTAAATAAGGCGAAATTTTGTAGTTTGCGAGTTTGAACCCTCAGTTCAGTATCGTAATTAAATAAAATAGGGTAAAATGTTTCTTGCAGTTTGATTTTGCCCACAAAATTAATTATATGTTTAAAAACTTGATTTTTAAAGCGCACAACACTATTTTTAAAGCGTACAACACTATTTTTAAAGCGTACAACACTATTTTTTACAACACTAGGCGTACTACTAATCAAATTTATTATTCAATATTAACAATGATTAAAAACTGTCATGTCTTACCCTATGTGTTTCCGAATTGGTAAAACTACGACTGTTGTGCGAATCGCTAAACAACTTCTCGTATGTTTTAATATATTTCTTTTATGTTTTGTTAATTAATAAAGGTATGATAGTACTAATTCGTGGTATCACCCCAACACCATAATAAATTTTTAGTCTGGAGATATTGGACAATAAGGGTTCCTTATTCCCTCGAGAACGGTTTCTCTTAGTGACCAATGACAATTCATTAAACAACATATAGGGTAAGACGCTTTCGACAAGTTGGATACTTTAAACGTATCTATGGGCTATTTCTTTTGTTATGGGTTTTTGTTATAGTCTCTTCTTCGCCAAAAAGACCCTTTCTTCGCCTATAAGCTTGGGCGCATTTTTTAAACGGTAAACACCCTTTAAGCTGTATCTCTTATACTACTTTTCATTGTAAAGTTCCGTAGTCTACTATTACGTTAAGCCAAAGATTGCTCGCTAAGGGGTCACTTTCGTAAACAGCTTACCGCTTCGCTGATTTCTCACAAGGAAACGGCCGCACCACAAAGTTGTTAAGCTGTTCATATAAAAGCTTTTACGGCGTTTTGAATAGAGCGAACGTGTGGGTGCCGCATTTAGTTTCAATAAGAAATTGTCATCAGACCGAATGAAGCCATTTGAGTTTGAGCTGTCCGTACAATTTCTATAATTGTTTTAGTTAATATAGGGATGAATATAACTGCGCAAGCGAGTTTATACGTAGGCGAGTTAAAAACACCAAAAATGCTTCATTGATGGGCGTGAGTCACCGATTATAGATAGTCATCCTGAATTTCTATATAAACTATAGTAGATTGCCCCGACTATGACACGACGAACTGTATATACAGGCATCTACTCGCATATCCTGTCACATTCCTTCATAACCAAGTCGTGATAAAAAAGGTTGTTTAGTTATGATGTGTTCTAAAGAGAGTACAGTTTACGTGCTATACAGATTCCTAATACGTTTAATAGCAGCGATTTTACCTAACACTCTTATTTAAACAGTTTTTACCCGCAGCGTCTGTATATAGTTCTGTGGGGGTAAAATAGGACACTTTTAGACCATAATATCCAAATATCCTTATCGTGATTTAAACAATAAACAACGGTCTGTGAAAGTTGCGAGGACGATTTTATATTTCTTTAAATATTCTTTGTTTACTATATACCTTATGTGACGATAAAATAGAATAAAAAAGTGTCCCATCTTCCCTCACCCTACTATATAAGGACTTTTTTGTTTCTAATTCCTTTCTTTTCGTAGTATTAATTTAAAAAATACGTTGTGTTATATCTGTTCCAGACGATCGCATCAAACTATATATCGGCAAAGCAAAATTTAGAAGCAGGAAGAACCATTGTAAGTTGTTGTGTGTCGAAACTATAGAGAAATAGTGCGTAACAAACAAATGGTGTTGGTACAACAATGGAAGAAGATATGTCACTTGTTGAAGTTGTAACAGAGATAGATGGAAACATCTTGAAAAGGAATTCGAACGATATTGAAATGCATCGGTTGATTCATGCTGAAAGCGAAGGTAAAATAATATGTTACTTTTATATTTGATTACACTAAAGCGACTAAACGGAATGTTAAAACTGATTTGCAGTAAGTGTTTAGTAATATGGGGAAATATATGTGTGTTTATCCACATTTCCTGACCGTGTTTTGAACAATTACCAACGCTCTTCCAGAGTCACGACTATGTTTAAATAATTCCATAAATTTTGATTCGGTTTGTAACGTTTTAAAGGGTAGTCTAGATATATAGTATACGGGGAAGAAAGGACACGTCATTAGCACACTATTTTTTCGTCCCATTTGGTAGTAAACAAATAACATTTAAAGAAATAAAAAATCGCATCCTCACGGGTCCCATACATAAACCGTTGTTAGTTGTTTAAAGCACGGCCAGGATATTTGGATATTATGTGCTAAAGGTGTTCCATCTTTCCCCACCCTACTATATAAAAAAATGTTATTGTGCGATTATAAATACACATGTAAGAATCCAACTGTGTGACTAATTGTTTATTTGCACGACTATATATGAATCAACATGCTTGTATACGTAATATTGCAATCTTAAACATACCCATTTATCATCAATGTTTGTCACCTAAACGTTCAGTGAGTAGTAAACAACCTGGTTTATCAAGCGATATATGTAATTGTTCCAAATGGTTTCGAGTGTTCTCTATCTTTAAACCGTGTTGTTTATTGTGGGAATGTGCAAAACTGCATGCATACGTTTAAACCTTTTAAATATTATATAGTAGGGTGAGGAAAGATGGGACACCTTTTTATTCTATTTTCTCGACTCATTTGGTAGAAAACAAAGAAAAATCAAAGAAATATAAAACCTTATTCTCACGACTCCCATATATCGTTGTTAAATGTTTAAGACACGATGAGGATATTTGAATATTGTGTTCTAAAGTTGTCCCATCTTTCCCCACCCTAATATAAGATACAATTTTACATTTTTGCAGAAATTCATGAATCTCATTCTTCGTCATCATCAAGTTCAGATAAATCTTCAACATCTTCATCTGAAGAGGGGTCGAATCATAATGAAGTAAAACCATCTATCGAGCCCGAAATTGGTAAACTCATAATATCTGTTAAATATAATAGGGTGGGGGGAAGATGGAACATCTTTTATTCTATTTTCCGTCCCATTTGGTAGTAAACAAAGAATATTTAAAGAATTATAAATCCGTATTCTCATGACTCCCTTGGAACGATATCATTTGTTTGAAACACGATCAGAATGTAATACCTACTAATACAACAGTGCTTGAATAGTAGACGACGGGTATTGCAGATGAGCATTTGTATTTCCCAGTATAACCATCACTTATTTATTAAACTAATCATTGGTCGCTATTTCGCTTGACAAAGTAAGAAACGTTACGTTGAATTGATGGCTCCGATAGTTTACATGCCGGCCGGTATACCCAATGTGTTTGTGTTAAAATTTATCCAGTTGTGGTCGCGGCACTGGAGCAAATGAGTCCAGCTCAACAGTGGGAGTTGAAGCAGCAGAAGAAGAGAGAAATGAAGATGCAAAACGAACTCAGAGAAAAGATTGAAGCCGGATGCAGAATCCGACAGATTCTTGCCTCGCCAGACTGGTAATTCGTATTAGTTTTTTTAATATTAATTAAAAATGTGCTAATTAAAGCTGTCAGGTTCAATAAATGTGTGGTACTTTAGGGATGGTTCAATACCAAAGCTACTAATCGCTAAAGTAACGTCCGGAGATTGGAGAGAAGTCGAGGCCATCTTTGCCATACTTAAACAAGAAGAATATAGTGACGAGTACTTCTACGGCGTGCAAGATGAAAAAAAGAGAAGGCCTCTTCGAATTGCCGTTGAAAACCGTGATACTAAAATGCTAGAGCTGCTGATAAGTGATCCAATATTTAACCAAGAGAAGATAAGGGTAATATTCCGATGTGGCAATTAATGCAATATTAATATAGTATATAGGGTAGGGAGAGACGAGACTTGTGGCGTAAGACGGGACTTTTTTAAAAAATCTTCTTTTACGGGGTACCCATTTGATATTAGACAAATATGTTACAGGATTATTCGACAGTATATTCTCACGATCCAACGAAATGCGTGGCAAATACGGTTACTGTTGTTAGTATTACAAATCGGTGTTAAACGACTACAACATTATTTCAATGGCTGAAAAAAGCATAATATACTCATTTTGAATGCTCATTGAATCATATTAAAACTCACTTGTGTGTTTTTATATATTTCTTTGAGTTGTTGTCAATTAATAAAGGTTTGATAAATTTATATAGTACTAATTTATTTTAAACACCCAAAAAGCCGCGATATATTTTGACTTTGAAAATAGTGGGTAGCTTTATGTACTTAAGATTCCCGTATTACCCCCCCCCCCCTGTACTATATGTATCATTATATATCAATTTGCCACGGGTCAGAGTTATTTTTATTAGTATTGTAGCAAACGATATTTTATACCGACGTTGGCTATAGAGTATAACTAAACCATTTGCCGTTTCCAGCTCTTTAAAGAGTGTTGCTTGTACACTGCAATTGCGAGCAATTACCTTGAAGGGGTAAAGTTACTGCTGAAGTTGGAAAATAAAGATGAATTGAGGGTTCACAAATCCGGTCATGGTTTTATAGAAGGTACTACACCCCAAATGCTGGCAGCCTATCACAACAATTACGAAATCCTCATTTATTTACAAACATTAGTTTCCATCAAAATAGAGGTAATTTTAATCTATTTATTATCGCCAGTCATTAAAATACGACTGCCAAATGTTTGCCATACTGTGCCCGCTTACAAGTTACTAAGTATACGCAATTTTTATGAGTTTTAATATGTTTTCTGTCTGTATTATTTATAACTTGTAAATAAACAACAATGGGCCATTGGATTTAAGCAATTGCCATTCGGCTTTTGCCCAAGCCCACATACGCCTGTATTGATGCCTGCATATAAGCCTCTGGTCGCTTTCTTTTGTCCAGGGAGGTCTCGTACTAAGTCAAAGATCCATGGGTTGCTACCTTATTTTTCTCTGAGTGATATACTTTTATCTGCAGAAACCACCAACCAATAACATGCATTTTGTTTGGGAAGACTCGTACCGCTTGCAAATTATTTCAAAGGCAAGGTCAACTCCAGCTTACATAGTGGCACTAAGCGACGTAAGAAAAGTGTTTTCTGTTACTATAATGCCATAACCTTGGTCCTTGGAGGAAATCCAAATAAGTTCTCGTTGTATTGCAGACGAAACGTTAGTTTTAATAAAACCAATACGTTAAACACCAAGCGACCAGTTACTAGAAAATATACGTACAGGTGTTTAAAACACGTTCTTAAAGATGTTTGACACATTACACAGGACGACAGAAAATTCGACACGTTTGAGTATTGCATTGAAATTGTGAACGAGTTGCGACACCTTGCTAAAGTTGAACATGAGTTCAGTGAATTTTATCTACAACTTGTTGAAGACGTGGAAAAATTCATGTGCAAACTACTAGACCAGGTACTGTGAAAGAAAACGAAATAGAACTAAATGTGTATATGGTACTTGCACGATAGGTGCATTCTGTGCAAAGCAAACATTTATATGTTTAACAATTTAGATTGAGTCGTCGTCGGATTTGGCCGAAATTTTCGAGTATAACTACGACAAAACAGCCAGGACACAAACATTGAAGTACATTCACCAAACTTCATCTGCTGATGACCCTGACTCTGGGATTGTAGAAGTTGGTGTTGGTACAAGGTTGAGAATGCTGGAGGACGCTTGCGAAAATGAAATTGTCAACTTTGTGACGCACCATAACGCACAGGTGAAAAATATACAAGCTAATAGTTCGTATATTATAAAATTAATACTTGGTTGTGTGTAGCTGTTTTATTTTCTATAGTTGGCGGTCGAGCATCTAACATACAGAAACACGCCATTCTTTCGTACGGGAAATCATATCACGTTCTATTTGACAAGAATTATGCTCGCGTTGATGTTTCCTGTTCTTAGTATCTTCAACATAGTGGCACCCAAGAGTAAACCTGGGAGTAAGTAATCGTGTAATGCACACGTAGTCGCTGTATATTTTTACAATGCGCATATATACACCTATTCTGTATCAGTCATTTTATATTTTATGTGCCCGTTCATTAAAGCTCTGCTCTCCTGTTTTTAATAAGCCTTATAGTTACTTTAGGAATTTGTTTTATTTAATGTTTTACAGGACTGATAACATACCCGTGTACGTCATACGATTGTCGCATGATGTCAGAGTTTCTGTTTGTTGTATTTCTTGTGACAAATATTTCCACAAAGAATGAAAACTTGGAATATTTAGGTAAGCTGTATCACATGATACTATTACAAAAACTCAAAACATTTTTTAAACAGTGATAAACATATATAGAACATCAGAAATAATAAGAAGAAACATTATGCGGTCTTATTAATAATTCTTCAAATGGTTTAAAGTTATACATCCTAAAATATTGGCTACACACCATTATACATGAACAAAGGCACATGCCTGTGTCCAGCATGCTATTGTAATGGACATTTAAATGGTTTCACTCAACTGCTGACAGGCCTGTTCAATCTACAGAAAAAGTCTTTTTTTCATCGAATAAAAGCAATTCGCAGATGTCGTGCTTCTGATAGAGTTTTACTTCTGTACACACCAATACCAATTTATTAGTTCTTTGTCCGCCCGATTACTGCATAGTCAATGGTAGTTTTTACATGTTTGTGCAAACTAAAGTGAATGAACTCAGTTGCACAAATCCTATATATCTAATATTTCAGGCGCACCACCGACTGTGTGGGAATTGCTCATTCTACTTTGGGTGCTGGGGAAATGGGTTCAAGAAATCCAAGAAGTTTTTAAACGTGGATTAAAGAGCTATTTAATGGACCCGTGGAACCACCTTGATTTATTGGCGATAATATTGTTTGCGTCAAGCTATGCATTTCGGTACGTATATTCGAAATAGGCATGAACAATAGCTTTAACGTCTGAAACATTGGGCCGCACAATTAGTTGGTTGTCAAGCGCGTAGCTGGTGCTTATTCTAGAGTCACACTTTTTAAAAAACCTTTTTTTCTATCTGAATTCGCAGAATCGTTGATTACGTCAAGTATAAAGAGGTACCGTTCCAGCAACGTCCACCTAGATCAGAGTGGAACATGTTTGAATGGCGATTGGTAGCAGAAATTCTTATAGCATGCGCTTATGTTTTCGTGTTCATGCGACTTCTTGGCCTTACGAGAGTAAACCGAGCACTCGGACCACTTCAAATTTCCTTGGCCCGAATGATTATTGACGTAATTCAGTTTTTGTGCATCTTTGGTTTCATCATGTTCGCATTTGCTCTAGCTCTGGCCGAGCTGTATTGGTTTTATGGAACTGCAAAGGGAAAAGAAATCTTCTGTGACAGATTAGAGAAGTCCAACTCAACACTAAACGCAACTTCTCCCTGCACCAAAGGCAATCCGTATTTCCAAGGCGTTTGGAATTCTATCGTTGAGCTGTTTTGGGCTTTGTTTGGACAAATGGATATTGGCAATCTTTCTCTTTCTGGAAAACACTTGTTCACGGAATATGTTGCAAAAGTTCTGCTGGCAATTTATCACATAATCGCCATTATAGTTTTACTAAACATGCTGATTGCGATGATGTCCAGATCGTACGAGAGGACCAGTGAAAACGAAGAGAAAGAGTGGAAGTTTCAAAGAACGAAGATGTGGATTCGTATCCTCCGGAAAGAGATCATCCGTCCGCCTCCCATGAATCTACTTCCTTGTTTAGAAACCGTCTGGTATTACTTAAATTCTGCCAGAAAATATATCTGGTATTTTCTCAAAAATCTTGTCCGCTGCAGATGGAGAAACATCAAACAGATAAATAGGTATGTAGGAAATTACGTGCCAAAGTACAACGCTGTTAACTACCATAAAGCTAGAAGGAACCTTATTAGTAGATACAAGACCAATATTTTGCTATCATCGGAAAATGTTTGTACGTGAAGGAACAATTTGCATATGTATTTAAATTGCTATCTACACCTGAATTGCTCTTATCTACAATGTTCTGTAGTATAGTGTGTTTGTAAATATACTCATGAGGAAACCGCAAGAACTTTTGTTTGTTGTTTTGACCTTCATGCCCACATATATGTAAACTATGAATATTTATCTTGAACCGTAGTACACTGTAGTAATGCGTAGTATAGGCTACACTCTTCAAATATTTAATGAAAAATATTGCGAATCTGTTACTTTAATGCTTTAATCTATATTTGCATAGAATAGCAATAAATATTTGTATAGAACTGCAACGATTAATACCCAATGATCACCTGCTTTACGTTCTTGTTTTCATTTCAAAACAGAAACTACACGCCAAGTCGGTCATATT
This sequence comes from Ciona robusta, assembly GCF_009617815.1. NCBI lineage: Eukaryota > Metazoa > Chordata > Ascidiacea > Phlebobranchia > Cionidae > Ciona > Ciona robusta. The sequence goes on along the minus strand of NC_143242.1, from coordinate 2,300,158 downwards.
TATAAACAACTTGCCGGTTCGCTAATTTTACCATAATTCCTCAAAGATTCTCTTGCTCCGAGTTCGACCTGTCTGCGCTGCTTGCAAAGCTATAATAAGCGTATTGCGCAGACAGGCTTTAAATAGCAAAAACGTTTAAAGCTTGAGTGAATGAATAAGTATGCATATTCAGGGTACATTTTATAATTTAACACTTTCTGTATCACTGACTACGTGATCTGTTACACTACGAACTATGTGTGGTTTTAGGCGCATCCTGTCGTGAAGTGAGTGTTTAGTTGCCATTAGACTAAAACCGAAAATAAAGCGAATGGAAAGTTTTAAAAGCAAGCTTTTAAAATGATATAAGAACGTTAAATACATAACAATGTTTGTTTAGTAAAGTTAGACCAATGCAGAATATACCGTCGTAAGTCTTTATTACTGATCGTCACGAAAATACAAGGTGATATACAGGGTGACAAACGACTGTCTATAAACGGCATTGTCTATATAGTTTCAATGGAAAAAGATACGTCACTGGTTAAAGTAGTAACGGAGGGAAATGGAAACATCTTGAAACTTTTTACGAATTCCAACAACGTTGAGCTGCACCCGTTGGAAGATGAAGGTAAGACAATATGTGTAACATTTTTTATCGCATAACACGAGTTTGATTTCGACAAACCTGATCCATAATATATCTCAAAGAATATGATATATGTAACCCAAACCTATTTCACCAAGCATAAAATGGCTTGACTTAACCTACCTTAAAAGTCAAAAAAATGTACGATGTTATACAAAGAACTGAGAGTTGTTCAATATTGAGTTGAATTTGAAAAAAAAACTAAACATGCTTTCTGTACATACAGGTGTCCCTGTTACACAAATTTCATCATCCTTTTCAAGCCTAAACAATTCAGGGACTTCTTTGTCACCAAGTTTAGATAAATCTTCAACATCTGAAGAGAAATCGAATCACGATGATGAAGTTATAGTATGCATTGAACCCGAAATTGGTAAGTTTCTTATTTCAATATTTATCGGATGCGGCAGATACTGTAATTGACGAAAAATATTTTATATATTCAATAGATCATATTTTGGTTTGTTCTGGTTAAGAGTCTGTAGTATTTTACGTTGCTAAAGCCTAAACAATCTTGTGTTAAAATGTATCCAGTTGTGGTCGCGGCACTGGAGCAAATGAGTCCAGCTCAACAGTGGGAGTTAAAGCAGCAGAAGAAGAGAGAAATGAAGATGCAAAACGAACTCAGAGAAAAGATTGAAGCCGGATGCAAAATCCGACAGATTCTTGCCTCGCCAGACTGGTAATTCTGTTTGTAAACAATATTGAAGTGCTGCCTGTTATGACTAATTAATTAAGTCATGCAAACAAAACACATTCCGGATATACCTGCGACAGACGATGATGACCGAGTCTTACTGCTGGTTCTCCGACTCACACCACGAAGGTTGTTTGGTAATCGTAATGAAGCGATGAGGGAATGATGGTGAAGTTTAATTTGATTATTGTAGACATATTCACGCTTGTCAGACATGCAAAAAAAGAACATTCAAGGAATTATAAAACCGTATCCTCACGACTCCTATAGACCGTTGTTATTGTTTAAAACACGATTAATATATATGTACGTCATGTGTATGTTATGTGCTAAAGATATTCCCCATCTTACTCCAGAGTACTATAGTACAGCTATGGTTCAAATATGCGTACCGAACAATTTCCGAAGACGCATTACGCTTAAAAGTAGATGGCTCGATAAATAGGCCGGTTGTATGCAGATGTAAAAACAGCAAAACTATTTGTTTGAACTTCAACATTAGAAGGGGGCAAAATGGTTTCCCAAAATACAAAGTGGTCGTAATTGTTGCGAAACATAAAGTATAAAACATGTTCACATCTTATACAATGGTTTGGGGATTCAACACAGTTAACATATTTTATTATTTAAATAATCGTAATCAATATAGACAGAATTGTCAGAGTACCTATATACAAAACTAGAAGCATGCTTTTTTATATATAGTAGGACGGGGGAAGATGGGTCACCTTTTCATTCCATTTTCTCGTACATTTTAGTAGTAAACAAAGAACATTCAATGAATTATAAAACCTTGTCCTCGCGACTTTCATAGACCGTTGGTAATTGTTTAAATTACGATCAGGATATTTATATATTTTGTGCTAAAGGTGTCCAATCTTCCCCCACCCCACTATATTTACGATAATAACTATCAACAGCGTCAATATCTGCATTTTTGTTTAGGAAAGGTTCAATAGACAAGTTACTGATCGCTAAAGTAAAGTCCAGAGACTGGAGAGAAGTCGAAGCAATATTCGCCCTGTTAAAAAAAGAAGAATACTCGAAATTCTCGTGTCAGCAAGCGTGCGACGAGCAGATGAGAGGACCTTTGCGAATCGCAGTTGAAAACAAGGACATTAAAATGCTTGAGCTTCTTTTGAGTGAAGACATAATTAAGAACGAGAAAATAAAGGTAAAGTGATGTTGCAGTTTAGTAACGATATGTGCATATATAAGTATACTATCAGGAGATGGAAATTTTTATATATAGTATAAAGTGGGGAAGATGGGACAACTTACCATAGTATTTCTCGTCTCATTTGGTAGCAAACAGAGAACATTCAAAGAGTTATAGAACCGTATCCTCACGACTTCCATAAACCGTTGTTAATTGTTTAAAATACGATAGAAATATTTTGCTATTGTGTGGTAAAGGTGTTCCGTCTCAACCCCCCCTTACTATATATTATAAGGAGACAAAAAATTGTATTTACTTTAAGCGTAATAACAGATCTTGAAAGACCATTGCTTGTATTTCGCAATCGCTTGCAATTTCCTTGAAGGGGTAAAACTACTACTAAAGAGGGAAGCTGACAGTAACCTGAAAATTTGTGGTTCCAATCAAGCTTTTCCGGCAGGCACTACACCTCAAATACTGGCAGCCTACCACAACAATTACGAAATCCTTTCGTATTTGCAAACAAAGCTTCCCATTGAAATAGAGGTTGGAATAGGCTAACATGGTTTTGTTTTACACAAAGCACACCTTGAGTATCTATATAAATTTTCCATATTTTACTTGCAGAAACCACCGCAAAATAACATGCACTTCGTTTTGGAGGACTCGTATCACTTGCAAATGATTTCAAAAGCAAGATCCAGTCCAGCATATATCCTGGCACTAGGCGATGTAGGCAAAGTTAACAAATTAATAGCTCGTTCCAAGTTTATATACGAATACCTATTAATACAGGCGGACCGAAACTTTGATACATTCTTATATTGCATTAAGCATATTTACGAGTTGCGACAACTCGCTAAAGTTGAACATGAGATCAGTAACTTTTATCTACAACTTGTTGAAGACGTGGAAAAATTCATGTGCAAACTACTAGATCAGGTATTATTTATAAGAAAATATTACTAGCAGCAATCTTAAAGCAATTATACATTGGCCAACCTTACAATTAAACTTTTCAATCCAAACGTTCGCAAAATTGCACATTAATTTAGATTAAAACATCGGCGGATTTGGCTGCTATTTTTGAGTACGACTACGACAAGAGAGCAAGGACACAGACATTGAAGTACATTTTTCAATGGTCGCCTGAGTGTGACATTAACAACGGACTAGAAGAAATCGGTATCGGTACAAGAGTTAGAATGCTAGAGAAAGCTTGCGACTATAAATTAGTTAATTTTGTCACACACCATAACCCACAGGTAAAACATTTTAGTTGTTTTGTACAAACTATATAATGTACAGTAGGGTGGGGGAAGACATCTTTAGCACAGTGTTATCAAAGATCGCGTTTAAAACAAAAACAACAGTCTATAAAAGTTGTAAAGATGCGATTTTATAATTCTTTGAATGTTCTTTTTTACGACCAAATGGGACGAGAAAATGGAATAAAAAGGTTTCCGGTTTTCTCCCACCCACTATTCATTAAGTTAGGTATGTCCTATACCACATGTATAACTGTTACTTTTATAACTTTTCTCACAGTTAGCCATCGAGCATTTAACATACAGAAACACGCCATTCTTTCGCACGGGAAATCATATCACGTTCTATTTGACAAGAATTATGCTCGCGTTGATGTTTCCTGTTCTTAGTATCTTCAACATAATAAACCCCAAAAGTTGAGCAGGAAGTAAAACTTATTTACAGCGTAGGCTATATGCGACCACAATGTATTTCCATGTTGTTTATTACAGGACTAATAACATACCCATGTACGTCATACGATTGTCGCATGATGTCAGAGTTCCTGTTTGTTGTATTTCTCGTCACGAATATCTCAAACAAAAAAATGCATTTGGAATACTTAGGTAAGTCGTTACACTATACTACAAAATAACTACATTGTAGGTTGTAGGTATTTAAAATCCACCGCATAAAACCGAAGGCAAACCAATAGGACTTTGTGTTTTTATATAGTAGAGTGGGGGAAGATGAGACACCTTTTCGTTCTATTTTCTCATCCCATTTGGTAGTAAACAAAGAACATTTAAAGAAATATAAAACCGTATTTCTTTACGACTCCCATAGACCATTGTTATAACTGTTTAAAACACGATTAGGATATTTGGATATTAGGTGCTAAAGGTATCCTATTTTTTCCCACCCCACTATACTATAATATATAGTAGTGTGGGATAAGATGGCATACCATTAGGAACTAAATCCCAATATTTCCTGATCGTGATTAAACAGTTTAAAACTCTTTTAGGTCGCGGCACTACAGTCATATTTTTGTGTAAATATTTTTTGTTTACTGCCAAATGAAAAAGGAGAATAAAAAGATGTCCTATCTTACCCCACTGTACTATATATAACTATATATTATTCTTTTCAGCTGCACCACCAACTACCTGGGAGGTGCTTATATTGATTTGGGTGATGGGAAAATTTGTTCAAGAAATAAATGAATTAAATAAACGTGGATTAGAAAGTTATTTCTTTGACCCATGGAACCATCTTGACTTATGGGCAACAATATTGTTCGCACTTAACTATGTATTTCGGTACGTATATATATAAATCAAGTAAGCAAAATCATGTCTTTGTGGATATGCTGACCATACCCGCAATATTAATGCTACAGTCAACTTTAAATGCGCAGAATTGTCGATTACGTCAAGTATCACCAAGTTCCCGTCCAGCAGCGTCCACCTAGATCGGAGTGGTACATGTTTGAATGGCGATTGGTAGCAGAAGGCCTAATGGCATGCGCTTATGTATTTGTGTTCATACGCCTGCTTGGACTAACTAGAGTAGATCGAACACTTGGGCCACTTCAAATTTCCTTGGCCCGAATGGTTAAAGACGTGGTTCAATTTCTGTGCATTTTTGCTTTTATTTTGTTTGCTTTTGCTTTGGCTCTAACGGAACTGTATTGGTTTTACGGGACGCCAAAAGGAAAAGAAATCTCGTGTGATGTCGGGGTAAGGAGCAACTTGACGAATACTACTGCCTCTTGCCCGGAAATCAACACGATGTTTCATAGTGTGTGGTATTCAATGATAGATTTGTTTTGGTCTTTGTTTGGGCAACTGGATATGAGCAAACTTTCTCTTTCTGGAAAACACTTGTTCACGGAATATGTTGCAAAAGCTCTGCTGGCAATTTATCACGTAATCGCCATTATAGTTTTACTGAACATGCTGATTGCGATGATGTCCAGATCGTACGAGAGGACCAGTGAAAACGAAGAGAAAGAGTGGAAGTTTCAAAGAACAAAGATGTGGATTCGTATCCTCCGAAGAGAGATCATCCGTCCGCCTCCAATGAATCTTCTTCCGAGCTTTAAAACCATCTGGTATTACTTGAAACGCTTAAAACGACTGTGTTGTTTCTTTTTAATGCATTTGATCCGCTGCAGATGTTCTACGATCAAGCGGTCTTTCTTCCCCGGACAACACCGTGTGAAATACCAAGCCTTGAACTACCATAAAGCTAGAAGGAACCTTATTAGTAGATACAAGACCAATATTTTGCTATCATCGGAGAATGTTTGTACGTGAAGGAACAAGTTTGCATATGTATTTAAATCAACTGCTATAACCTTCACGTGAATTACTCCTATCTATAATGTTCTGTAGTATAGTGTTGTTTGTATAGAATAAAGATACTTCTGAAAAAAGCAGAATTTTGTGTTTGTTGTTTTGACTAAGGTTCCTGACCATAGGGTAAAATTTGTCATTCGTTCATTGAATCGCCGCTAAATTACGATAAAGTCAGACCAATCTGTTTTTGTGGTGGTTTGTAGTTAATATTAAATATGTAAATCAAAAGAAATGACCCCGGTCTACTGGTGAACGAACTGTGTGTGTGTTGAGAATATCAGTCGAAAGACCGTTTTCTATGTTTGGATCGAATAGCTGTCAGCTGGTGTCAGCAACGAGCCGATAAACGTATTTGCACAAATCGCTTGCACAAAGTTTTAGTTTCTTTCCAGTCATTACGGAAGAGCTTAGTTAAGAGCAGTGTGTTTGTTTGAAATAAAATGATGTATTTAACAAGTGTATTTGCCTTCTTAGGTGATCATGTTTCTATTTATGGAGTAAGTTACTGTAAGGTAGCTTCCAGGTTACTATTTTAATATGTAGTTAGTTATATCTTATATAATATTGGCAGATCACACCATTATAGTTGCTGACGGTTACATCATGCCCTGATTTCTGAGCAAAGTCCAGTGTAGTTTTATGGACCTTGGTTGTCAGTTTTAACATTTAAATTGACATCAGCTGTTCTGTGACAAGTTTCTGATTTAAGGTTACTATATGTTGTTTTGGTAAACAGTCGAGATTAGGTTTAAATTAACAGGTTTTTATTCATTTATGCTCTACAAAAAATCAGATTTATTAGTTACATAAACAAAGTTGGATAAAAGCAACTGTTTTATCAGTTTTTTTTTTATTAAATGGCTAACGTGCAGAATGTTTATTAGTATTAGGGTAATAACAGAGTCAGCATTTTATAAAATGGCTCATAATCCAGATTTTTTAAATTTGAATGGTAAAGGCAGCAATACAGATAAACAATGTTGCTCTACTTGTCTATTATTCTGCCCTATTTTAAATTTGTATTATTTTCCCAATATGTTTTGCATAGTGAATTATTCACTGTTTACTGTGAATACATCCGAAGACACAATCGTGTTAAACTGAAAACTTTGGGCTTTTAGTTCTGCTAAGATAGTATGACTTACTTTCAATTATTATAAATGAGCGTTATTATAAATGAATTAAATTTTAGGTTACTCGCAATTTTTACTTGCCATATAGAATTGACTATGTTGTAGATTGCAAAAGAGGAATATATATGTATATATACATATGTGTACTTGTGGAGAATTGTTTAATAAAGAATTACATTTACAGGTTTAAGTAAAATGGAGAAGGGTTAACTCTTTACTGAATATGGCACTAACTTGAATTGAAGAACAAAGATTAAACTACATAATGGATCGTATAGAAAATCTCTTAGACACCGGTGGCCGTTACCTGAGCCCTGCTGATCGTCAGTTTGTATCTACATTGCTTAGCGAGCTTGAACAGTTCCAATATCAAGCACCGAAAGATCGGTAAGGCATGGTTTATTGCTGTGGTCTGTGGTGCATGACTGTGCAGTCATGGGAAGTGTTTTATCACGTTCTACGAACACGCACTGTGCAATATGCAGTTTTATCTTCCCTATCTTTGAACATGGCATATAATACTTGAAAACCGCAGTTTTAGAAATTTTTCAAGGAATATTGGTTGGCTGTAAAAGCATTCGTTTGCCTAAACAGTTGGATAACCTTCTCCAGTTTGTTTAAAGTTGGGTTGGGTGTGGTAACATTCAAATATTTTTTAGAATGTATTCTTAAGTTTAACGTGTATATAGTGGTTTTCATTAGTTGACATAGAGCAAAATGAAATGAGCAAATCTGTTACAGATTTTAACTTAATTTATAGGATATTAGATTGTCTATGTACCATTTTTATGTATCACATAAGTTTCACAACTTTTAGGTTGTTTTTATCTTCCTAAATTTCTGAAATATATATTTAAATTTCCGACATCCCTTCAAATCATAAAAATAATCTTTGGCACAAAGTTTGCAGCAAACACTAGAGGTCAAGCTTAAACGGTTTGTTCCGATTGAATTAGCTTAGTCAAGCCATGATGAGTTGTATTCAATTCCTTTCCACTCATCCATGCTACTACATTTTCTTGTTCGGCGTTGGGTAGCAATATACTGAAAGGGTGAAATTTTAGCTGTAATTATTACAATGAATCTTGATATCCAAAACATGTTCCTATTGTTTGTACAGCGTTGATCAAAAAAATACCTTTACGTTTGTTGTAATCTTGTTTTACCGATTAAAAACAATTACGGTCCGCGATACTGATAGGATGAAAAGAATGTTTGTATTGCTAAACTACTAATTGTGACTAGGAATTTATTCCAAAATGTGAGCATTTCAAATATGGTTAATAGGTTTAATGCCAAAGTTTGTATATATACATGTATATTGTATATATATATATTAATTATTATTATATATAACAACAAAGTATTACAAAAGACATATTCTACTAATTCTCCTTTGGGTAAGTTTATAATTTAAAAAATAACACCTAGAATGCACTAGTAAGTCTTACAGCAGTTGGTAATTTTCCTAATTTTTTGTTTATAGTTTTAGAGTGTGTTGTTGTGTCAGTTACAATGCACTAAATGTTCCCAGTGACTATTTAACCGGGTCAGTATTCTAATTGCTGCTCTTTAAACAAAGTCTAATTGCTGTATACTGCTGAGTTTATAGTGACAAAGTGCTGCAGTGCAATTGTTAAAATCTCACTCTATTTGGATCACTAGTTAGGTTTGACACTTTGACTTTGCCATAAAACAAAGGGGTAACTTAACATTTTCATAACAATTTGAGAAGTTGCTTATTAAAATGTGGTACTAAAATCTAGAATGAAGGGTAAAATTGTTTAAAATTTAGTATTTATGGTTTGCACGAACCCTTTCATTATTTTGTGAAAATGTTGACTTCTTGTTTTTTAAGGATTGCATTTTAATGTAAATCAGACATGTATTTGGGAAGTTATTCTGATTCACTTTCCCCTGATCTTTATGCCGATAACCAATTTTCTATTCACCGGTATGTCCATACCATAGTTAAAGGTTGTTTCGCTGAAAGATTTGCATCTGATTTTAACATCCCAAGCTTGTGTTAGCTGTGTGCAGTGATAACATGCTTTTTTGGCACAACCTGTTGTCTTCACAAGTTCACAGCTTGTTTGACCTGTTAAACAATTCCTTAGATAGAGAAGGGCCCACTTTCCTTGTGCTGTTCAATTATCATTTGATAGTTAGCAAGCAATTAACCTAGTTACCATTTCATCCTGGTCAACAAAAGTTCATTTATTGATCATTTTCACCCAAATCTCAATTTTACATTTCCCACTTGAGCACTTGGCAGTTTATTCAATTTGAAACAGTTCGAATTCGATTCATGAGGCATTAGAATCGTTATAACGGCCCGTCATGTGTCTTATCGTAATATTTTGTGACTTGACAGTGATAGGCAGGCAGGCTGTCACCGCGGGAGTAAGCTATCTAATGGATTTGCCTTATCGTGCCCCACCCGAAATTCACACTTCTTCGTCAAACTTCCTCGTCCACGTCAGCAAAGGCGATTTCTCTGGCTTAAAAAGCGAAATTTTGACGTCACCGCAGACGCTTTGTACAGTAACAACATGCCCAACAGATTGGTGTAGTGTAGTGACTGACCGACCGATACATTTGTCGATATTGCAACGTGAGGTATAACTCGTGAGAGTCGTGAATGAAAATATAATCGATACAGAATGTCCGTCCCACTTCGTAACAATGCCCGGTCAAATTAAACTCATATTATGCGCTATATATTCACCTTAAACGTGTTGCAGATCGCCCCGACTTCTGGTCTGGAGCCCAAGCCAATTTACGTTATATAACGTTTACTGTTAACCAAAGCGTTTTTGATTTAACGCTTTTAGGTAAAACCATTCGTTTGCACAGTAGTTTCATAGCAACGAAAGACTAGCGCATCAAACGTGGAAATAAAACCAAATTTCCAGCGCAATCGTAAATGACCATCCAGGCACATAACTCTTTCTGTAACCAGCGCTGTTTACTTGCCTCGCCCATGGAAAATATGTATCGTCCCAAGGAGCATGTTTGCTGTGGTTTCCAACGGCTGGATTGGAGTAATTGGCTAAACACATTTGTGTGTGCCTTTGGTTGAACGAGGCAATTATATGATGTGTACATAATAAACCAACTATCTTGTCAGCTAAGCAATGTTTAGTAAAAGTGTTATCTTGTCCAAGGTCAAAACTCGGTGACCCAGCTATGTTTTTGTTTGTCGTTTATCCGAGATTTGCTTATTTGTAGTTTTGCTATCACAACCGACTTTGCCTATTTGCGCTGTTTCTTTGACCATAAACGCTTTCCGCGGTTAAAAGGAGTAGATTGGAGGAGCAATTACGGTGCAACTAATACAGGATTGGCGTCACAACACACGGCAGTTGAGCAGTATTTAGATGAACGTGATCACAGCTTCATCCGTCGCCGGCAACGCCCCAAGCGAAATCCGCCGAAGACTATCCGTAATAAATCAACCGAAGTGCGTCATCCGACGACACTGCGGCCAATCCGAGCACGATCTTTTCGCAAACATGGCCAATCGTCGGTCTCGACAGTCTGTGTTTGCTTTACTTGACCCAATTCGCCGCGATTCACCTGTACCAGTGTCGTCAACCCAGACTAAGCGAAACTATGTTACGCACACTTTACTCGATTTCAGTTCCCCCACGTTTGCCGTCGGTAATTGTTATACGACCCTTGTATCCAACTATACTTACTTCCCCGTGACTTCACGTACGCGAGTTTTATGAGGCAAATAAGCGACCGCAACCAGGATGTTCATGATTTTGTTGCTTAAGAACTGTCGAACTTTTGCGCCCCGTGACCCCAGGTTTCTCAACGCGATTCCACCTGATTGATTTAAATGAGGAAAGATTGCGTCCTATCGAGATAGGCAGATTGATTAACGGTCAAATTAATTAAACTTCTTCATGCTAACGATTGACTGCGTTGCTTCATCGACCCCAAAGATCCTCGAGGGTCAATTTCGTCGGCCACTTTGTGCACACTCAATTTGATTGAATAGCGCTGCCTGCATCGGCCGCGGCTTGATCAGATTAAATTAATATTTATTGCGCCATTTACGCTGACGCGACCAAAAGCCAAGTGCACTGCGCTGCAATGCCATGTTAGCAACAGCACCCTTGTTTAAATACACGACCCCGCCTTGCAAGCATCGCGGTAATGGATTGTCGATTAACTTCGTATTCTCCACGGCACAACCGACCGCTTTCACGAAATTAAAATTTCCCTTGCGCAAATCTCCCTAGGATATCAAATCCGATTTGACAGCTTGATTTCAGGCTCTGATTCGCCCAACTAGTTGAAAATGCGACTTATTCTTACCAAAGATCAACGCAGCAACAGTTGATCGTCGTTATTGTGTTCATTAAACTTACTGAAAATGCGGGTCTCGTGATTTAATACATTCCTCGCCGTTATTAGGGGATCAGTCTCAGCCCTTTCACTTGCTTTCGTCAACTCATGGTGGGCATATAAAGAACGCTTTTACAAAACTAATAAAATGGTCATTTACCGCCTGCTGCGTCGTACCCGCATGACCCGTAGCGTAACTTCCCATAACAAAGCGTGTGACGACTTAACCCCCGACGTAAAAGCTCCGCAAAGTAGGCTACATCGTTTCGCGCCTAATCCTGTCAACTTTTTTTCGCCGTCAAAATCGCGGTCACAGGTCGCGAAAGCAGCTTAAGTTTTTGGACAACAAACAACGCCGCTCATTGAAAAAAAATCGTACAAAGACCGAAGGCCCGTGAGATCTTCTGTCAAGTGTTTAAAACTTGGGATTATACCATTTATGCGCCACTGGTGCATAAAGCCGTTTATCGCCACTCGCTCCCATTCGTCGTTATATGGAGCGAAACGGTGCTGTTTGTTTTGCAGTGACGTGCAGACATACAGGATTGATAACACCGGCCAATATCATGATCGCGTTATGGCCCGGAGCAATGCTGGCGATTTAAACTACAATTAAACTAGGCCACAGTTTACGTGATTAGCGGATAACCGTGTACAAAGCTTGTTGTTATACCCATTCCGTGTGCTGTTTCATTTCCCATACTACTGGTATGGACCTTTTGAATGGGCACTATTCATCAAAGAAGCAATATCTTTGTGGCTATTTACATGGCAAATACCTTTGCTTAAAAAGCCCATAAAATGACTTTTAATCTTTGATTGGTTCATGGTGGGAAAAAAACGCTTACGGTATCGTTTAAAACTCATTATCTCAACGCCCCAGACTTTGCTTTGGTGTTACTAACGAATCATTATCACACTGTGCGTCACTTAAAAGCTACTTCTGTATCGACTTGTTGTACCGCGAAAAGACATTTCAAGCGCGTTTAACTTTTAGGTTTGCTCAGCCGAAATCGATTTTCTTGTACAATTTGCGGTGGCCGCTCGCAAACGCTTTGCTTGCTGCTTCGCCGCCGCGCGTTTTTAATTTGAATAAAACATGCGTTTCAGGTTTTGCTGCGACTGTTATTCGCTCGCTTCGTAGAGCTAATCAAAAGGCGTCATTGGGCTACACACACCAAGGGTCTCACACAATAACAACACTTCGAATGTCTACAACACAACGTGGTTACCGAATTTCTACCCGGAACCATTCTGTGAAGGAATGTTCTGCTCCAGACAGCGACGTTTTTCCACCCCTGACCCCGCGATGACGGTGTATAGGAAGGAGGGCGTCCATTTGAATTATTTATTTCATCGGCCTACGCGCGTGGCCTAATCTCCACCCTCGTCGCTTTTGTACATTAACGGCACGTTTCACACCCGAGAAACGACCGATTCACGGGTTCCGCTTCCTCCACTGCCACCAACAAAGTCACCGAATAATATCTCAGCCCAGTGCACGCCTGCGGGTATGTCTCAGCTCTAGAGGAATCATAATTAGTCGGACTGAAGTCGATAATACACTTGGGCATTTCGATAGTGACTCACTCCCCCAAACCGTCCCAGTCAAAATTTTATCGCGAATTTTTGTCAGACGCCTTTGCGGCAACTTGGCATTTGCTGGCGTTTTGCTATCGCGGATTACAGATATCTGGATTTCTATTGAATTGCCAGCCTTGTATGTCTCGGAATCCAACGTCACATGTCGGCGGTTAAGCCGCTGCTTATCGAACATGTTTTGCTACATTCTCACCACGTCACTCCCTCATCTGACGTTTGATTTATGACACCGGCGTGACGTAGCACTTCTATAAAACACACGTGATCGAAGGTATACGTCACTTCTACAAACAGAAGTTAAGATAAACCTTGTTTTCGAAATTGTAGGTCACGTTGCGTGCCCTCTACACCGATATGCAGTGACTTTGATGCCATGCGTCTTTCTTTCATGCCCGTTTCTTGTTTACCTCAAGCGCATCTGGGTGTGAAGTAAAATTGGTTGTTTTTAAACGCGCATAGTAGCTGTGAGCTATGGTTTGTTCCGGTTTAAACTGGACATGCGGAGACACCCCCGCACACAGTGCGTACTTGCTGGTTCGGTTGATATGACATCATCACTGTGGGATGACCCGGACACTACATGGCGTTCTACGAGCGACGACAGGCGCATTATCAGTCAGAACACATCAACGCCTCCACCGCTGCATATGATCAACAATGAAATATTAATGAACGAAAGAATGCAAGCGTAAAATTCCTCGTCATGACGCTTATTACATGCGACGGGCGTGCCTTTTCCTGTAAAGCAGAGTCTATTGTAAACCACCGCCGAAAATAACCTAGTGACCCATATCATTACCGAGCATTATCAGGATACCATTATAGATTATAGAAACCATATTCCTCCTACCTACAAACCAAAAGTACCCGATATATCGTTGGTTTAGCTGGTAACGTGTATTGGCCATATCTCCCAGAGACCCAGACAAGTGGCTAAAACATTACTGTTTATCTATGTCTGACTATAGAATCGTAACCAAAAATAGAGTTTAGGCGGTTCTCACACACGCGCGAACGGCTGGGTCGTTTCCCAAATCGAAGTTAGGCCTTACGGACTCATCCGTCGTACACGTAATCGACAGAAGGGTGGATTTAAGCGCACACTCGCGCGCCACAACTCTACTCGACTGCGAGTTTGACAATCGATGGAAGTTTTCTGATTAAATTCGCCGCATTATTTCCTAGGGAAATTGCATTACAGGCGCCCCTTTCCTGCGCCCGCTTCTTGCTATTGATTCAACTCTCATGCCCAGAATACGAAAGGACTCGATATTTCATTTGCCTGCGATGTTAGCTCTTGTATTAAACGAGCCACGACAACAACTTCGTCTCAATTACCGAACACCACTTTTCATTACTTTTTCGCACCAATTGCGTCTATTTATTTTATATTCAAACAATAAACATATACAGCCATTACTGCAAATTAAGTTATTAGAAAGTTATTCTCGTATGTGGAATGTGCATAATTACGCCAGTGAGCATATTTCAGTGAAAACATAATTATTAATCGTGCGTATCGTCTCACATGGTGGTGCAGATTAAGTTGTACGTGGTAGTAACTTCGTGACTGTTTAATTTTCTACGGAATTTTCGTCCCAAAATAGCCAACGTAACCTAATATTTAATTTTCTTGGTGTGTTTTTTCTCGTTTGTGCGCCGAGTATCCATGTGGTTTAGTTCACGATTCGTTGAAATCAAATTCTTATCCTAACTTTGTTTATTGTTAAGAATAAAACTGTATTTATAAACCTTTTCTGCTCTTTTAGGTCTGTGTAGATATGTATTTTAATCGTCCCATTTTAATTTTCTTTTACAACAGGCAAGAGCAAACCTTCATAAAAACATTAAAAACCTCTGCATTTTTAAAAGTTTTATATAAGATATCACATACCGGGATTTTTTTAATCTAATTTTATCTGCAATCTAACCATGAACATTATGAAATGCCTGCTTTGTTATAGGCAAGCAATAAACGGTTACGAAGCGTTAAAGCCTCCCTTCCGCATGATTTCTTTTCAGCCGTACAATCAGGTATAGCAACTGGTAATTTTGCTCGTCTATCTTTGAGCAAAACCGCGACTATGCTCAATACAATGCGCGAACTGACGCAGTGTATGAACCTCTATACCTACTCCGTCAAAACAGAGAATAATTTACCTTTGAAAAATTCACGACGCTGTGTGCGGCGAATTACGTTGTAGACTTTCTTTTTATGTATTTCTGGTTTGATGTGTCTACAATTGAAACGAAATAAGACAATGATTTCACATTGACATTGGGGAGTTATTCACGTTATCAGAAATGTCACCGTAGCTTTGTGACTTCGCACTTTTAGTTCGGTGAAAGGCATACTTTATTTCTTTGTATATTTATATTTATAGCTTGATATGTCTTCAATTGACACGAAATAAGACAATGTTTCCACTGTTACATTGTGAAATTCACGCTATCGGTGATGTTATTGTACAATCGTACAATGGTATTAAACTGGCTTACAGGTTTATATTCGTCACTGGAATGTTCTTTTTATGTTATATTTGGAGAATGATCTTTAAAAGATAAAACCATAGACTTAGATTTTACCAAAATGTAGTCAACACACAACTTTAACACAATTTACCAAAGAATGACCATTTTTAAATCTAGTTTATAAAAGAAAACGTTAAAAAAAGTAGTTAATTCAGAAATAAGTCGCTTTTACTGTCACGTATTGCCACCATGGAAATAAAATGCCGCGAGAGTGTTTGATTCTTAGGATCAATGTCAATTTGATTTCGATTGAGCAATCGGGATCCCCAATTACATTTCAGTGCTGCTAAGCTGTAAGTACTCTAAGACAGATGCAATTTGGAATTGCCTACCTATAGGTTTCGTTTACCAAATACAATATTAAAACTTTAAAGGTCAGAATTTCGCTAATTGGTATACTGTGTGCCGGTGTGAAAAACGCGCATTTATTTTCTTTTCCCAGACAAATTTCACGTCACGGCCCCCTCCCAAAGTAGCTCGTGTATTTTCTTAAGATTTTATTTGTCTGCCCAGCGTGCATGCCTCGGGTCTGTTTGAACCAGCATCACGTAGTCTTTGTGCCCAGCAAGCGAGATGGTAATTCGATCGCAGCGCTTTGTTTCCGCAACGGGCTTCGCACAGAATGAAGCCTAGTCGTTGGTGAAGTTTCGTAGCTCTACAACACTCCATACCTTTCCTTCCGATTGTTCTGTTCTTATTTAAGACCGATCCGACCCTTCAGCGCTCCTTGCCGCCGAAAACACTTCACTTTACCAACTTGTCAATCCCAAACGATACTTGGTAGTTTAAGGTCAACCCTTTAGCGCTTACAAACTCGATTTGAGGCGAATTTTATTTACAACAAGGCGGTCACCACCACAGGAGCTGGTGTACATTGCCCTGTTAACGTGACATGGGGTGCGCGTACTGTTTTCCTTCTAACTTAATAAAAGAAACAAGGAATCATAAATAAGCAAGTAAAGTTGCGGTTGCGGAAATTCCCGCGCGACCTCTTCGCCTGCGCACTGTGCACAACAATATATGAAACACAGCGTTTGATCGCTGCCAAAATCGGGCCTTTGCACTCGTTGAACCGACATTTTTGTTTTAGGGCGTTGATGTTTCATCCCCTGGGAGGTTTCCAGCGGTATCTCATTCACAAAGTAACTGAGGTCTTTCCCAAGTTGACGAGTTTCAGCATTGGCGATGACAGTAACAGGAGAACTGTAGTTTGCTTCAAAAGCAAAAAGTAAGAGAATGGTCGCAAATTATATTTTACCCAACATTGAAAATTTCTTAATATTTTGTTCTAACCTATAAAAATAGATCTACTTTAATATTCCATAAAATGATTTGTTTCTGAGTGTGTTTTAATATCCTTTTTGCAAACCTTGTAGGAAAGACCAGCAGCAAGGATTACAAGCGAACGGAACATCTAAAACACTTCCCAACCCTAAAAACGAATATGTTAACGCACCTGTGCGTGGAAGAGAGGAGGAAGGAAGACAATCTGCTCCGAGGAGCCGAGATTCCTCAAGGAGTCGAAAAAAGAACGAGCCGTACGATGCTAACACATCTAAACAACCGCGGTAAGGCGTGAGTTTTGGAACGGAAGTCGCAGAAATGTTAATTTATTTTTAGACAAAATAACGTCGCCGTGTTTGTCTATTTTCTACCCCTTTCTCCTTACATGGTTGAGATAGTTGCACTTAGGCGTTTATGGGGTTTGTAAAAAGAATAACAAACTTTCTGTTTGCAAATACTTCAAAGTAATATACATTGCAGCGAAATATTTGTTCAGCATTGTTAAACTGGCATAAAGTTTATACCGGATCCAATACCTTTTCACCCATGTCCCATAAAAACATATTATGCGGCTTCATTTCTTTATTTACACAGCTTGCTTTAAATGTTTATCATGCCTGAGTTTCAAATTAACGGTGTTTTTTTACAGCCAACCAAAGCAGTTGGATCAGGCATATGTGCCGAAACCGCTACGGACAAAAAAAGCGACGAACAAACGCGACCAAATGAAGAGATCTCGTTCTCTGCAGTCTTCCCCTGTGAGGATGGATGAAGAGGTTTATCACACGGATGATGACGGGAGGAGAGGCAGGAGGAGCAAAGGAAGTGAGAGTGGGAAGAGAGCTCCGAGGAGCGCTAGTCTGAAACCTCCCAGTCGAAGACGGTGAGAGATTTTCGAAAATAAGTGAAATTTTGATTATGTCATTTTATATTCGACCCAACATTGACGTAAATTTCGTGCCTTTCCGTAGGACCTCACCCATACAGAATAAAAACAATTTCATCATATTTCTGACGGTATTTAGTGACAAGTTATGCTTAGAATGCGATATGATTCAAGGCGTACTTTACGTCGGTGTTTTCTCCCAACTTTCTCATAATAACCAGGTCATTACTTCTTCAGGGAGCGTGACGTTTCGCCTGAACCGTCCGAAGATGAATTCCGGCGCCAAAAACAACACCCCCCATTACGTCATAACGTCTCTGACGTAAGCATACACAAGCGGTCGCAAGGACTACGCATGGAAGGAAAGGTAATTAAGCTACTCTCACTCTGCGTGAGTCAGCAACTATGGTTTACCAATAATTCCGTCGTTACTTACTTGTTTACACTTGGCTGAGCACAGTGCAATCTGACCCTGGTATTGATTATCCTTTTGTATATACGATTATCACGTAAATTTAATGACACGCCTGCTACTATATGGGCCAGTTCTACCATCGGAGCTTCGCAAGGTTGGCACGGTTCTTGGCTTTCCTGTCCGTCAAATGCTCCCTAAGTAATTATTAATTCAGCATGTTTACACCGTGTTTCTTAGGTCGTAAACGGGGACATAGCCGATCCGCACTCGTACGGTGACAGCGAGAGCGACATCGGACGCATCGACCATGTCGCTGTGAACAAGGAAAAAGAGAGACACAAGAAAAAGGCACCGCCCGTCGAGTCACTGAAGCGTGGCCAGCCGAGAAGTCGACGTCACAGCCAAGAAAGCAGCGCGAGGTCGGTGTCGGAGGACAGCGATGCACACCATTACCACCGCGATCCTCGACGTACCACTCCTGGGAAGGCGAAGAGACGACCAGAATACAGTGATGTGGACTCTATTGAAGTGGAGTCTAGGATTAGTGGGATACATGATGACATGGATGAAGACTCCTCTAATGATTACTATGAAGACGAAGACTCCGCATCAATGGCTTCCGATGAGCGTCCTCCGTCATACGAGCGTGTCAAGCACTCCAGCTCCATTAAAAAAGCGGAACGGAACCTTAACCGTATCAAGAGGGTCGACTCCCAACGTTCGAAACCAACTTCCGACGAAGATGTTCAGATTAGGGACAGCAGTAGTAGCAGCAGCGGTAGACCTGCACCGCGTGGTTCGACGCATAAATCTCCACCCGCTTCAACGTCGTCACATCATTCAAAGGAAGGTAAAATGCAACGTTCATCTACCATGCCACGTTCAACGAAAGAACCTGCTAAGAAACAGCGCTCCTCTTCTAAAGGCAGATCCCAGACCTTAAAAGGTCCTCCAGTCTCTACCGGTCGGTCAAAGAGTCAGAGCACTAAAAAGCATCCTGCTCCCCCTCCTCCACAGAAAGAAGAAGAAAAACCGAAACGCAGCTCGTCTTCAAAACAAAGAAAGAAGCCTACCAGCTTAGATGAACCAAAGAAGCATAGTTCTGTTGTAACATCCACGGACGACTTGCTGGATGCTTCCAACTCCACTCTCTATCATCCTCTTCCTGATCAGGAGCAACCATCAACGAGTAAGAAGAAATCCACGAAAGAAAAGCAAAAGAAACATTCCCAACAATCCTCCCCAGCCACCCCACCGTCTGACCCCAATGCAATCTCACCAGTGACTTGTGATGGAACTGCTCAGACCGAAGTCAGCGGTACTTTGTCCCGTAGAAAAGACAACAGGCTACGAGAGTCGACGGACACCACCCCACAAGACTCTCCTTCACACCAGCCTTCGAATCCGGATTATTCCAGTCCCAACCGGTTTACTTCAGCTCCCCCACCACAGGGCAACAGCTTCCAACAGCAGAATCTACTCAACGCATTCCATCACCTTATGCAGCAGCAAGTACAGCAGAATTCAAACCTGCCACCACTGCCGCCACAGCTAGCTCATCAGTTGTACTTATCCTGGCTTGGAGCATATTACGCTGGAGCAACAGGAGCCCCACCTCCTGCCCCGCCCCCTTTTATCATCCCACAAACGAATAACAGCAACAGCCAACACCTGGACGTTCCTCCCGTCCTCAGCCCAGCAAACCTGCAGACGCATCAACTCCACCAAACCCACGATCGTCCACCGAACGCTGAAGAAGCAGCCCGCTATTACGAGCAATTCGCGCACCCCCATAACCAAGATGACGACTACAACGACTACAACGACGTGCCCCCACCTACCGACCAATACCATTTTAACGATGGTGTCCCAGCAGAAGACTACGCGCGGCAGGAGCGCGGGCGACCCACGACTAAATGCGACAACGGCCACTGCAACACGTCTATTATCCTCACCGACGCCGACATGACTGACACATCATCAGTAGCAAGTTCGGTGGCGAAAGGTGAAATAGCAGTGGCGAACAACCCTAAAGGAGGAGTGATGATTTACGTACGCAGCCAGCCCAACAGTCGGTCCAACAGCACCGCCGGCACACACGAGAGCGTCGAGAGTCTCAACACCAGCGACAACGTTCAGTCGCTTGGCAGCAGCGAGCACGGGAGTCAGACCAACCTCTCCGAGCGAAAGAAGTCGCCCCGCGGCAGCAGCAAGAGAAAGAAGATCACAAAACAAAGTTCGCCGGCAAAAAACGGACTGAGCTCTAGGAAGGCGACCGAAGGTGAGAGAGTGGATCCACCGCGCACTAACCTCGCGTTTTCCACTAATGACGGCATACCACCGCCTAATCGTAACAATAATCACTCGCTCGCACCTTCTACTGAGAAGGTTAGCTCGTTGCATGCAACAGACGCCTTTCTGGAGCCAATTCCGTCACCAAACACATTTTCTAACGCTCTTTCAGCCCCGAACCGCCGGCCAAAAGAGCCGGTAAAGAACAGCACACCGTCGGGACGAAAATCGGTCAAATCTTCGACAAGAAAACCTCATAACGACCCCGATACACCCAGCACAAGTTTTAACACGAGTGCCATGCTACAAGATGCCAATCCTGACGCTTCACACGAAGAAATGATCCTTTCGCTGCGAAGAGCGCCTCTCGCCACCATAGAAGATGATGTTGACGGTTTCCTTTCCGGGTCACATGCTTCTAGTTGTTCTTCCCTTAACTCAGCGCCTCCGGTCCCAAAAGAAACAAAGAATACGGAGGCTCCACCAAAAGAGACCACCCAGCCTCCTATACCAACAGAGAACATACCTAAACCACAAGATATAGAACCAGCCACCAACTCTGTTGATATTGAGGTGCATGAAAACGATGAAGCAACAGGGGCAGAGGAAAACTCCGAAAGCGAAAGCGACGCTGCGTCTACGAAAAGCAACGTTGGGTCAATCGACCGCTCAGCTGGTGACATATCTATTTACTCCTTGGACGCTTCCGACGGCTCTGACAAAGAGGACGAAGACGATAAGCAGGAAAGCGACAAAGAACGCTCCGGGGAAAGCTCAGATTCTGAAGAAGCGACATGGCCCGCACCTCCTGTTCCTGTAAACGGCGACGGCGTAGACAAGTTCAAGTCCCCCGTATCAGGCGACGAGCAGCCATCTCCGCCGCAAGAGCCTGCGACCGTCACTCAAACGATCGATATAGTAACGTCTCCGACTGATAATGCTGATAACGAAGAGATGGAGCAGCACCAGTCTGCTGGCTCCGTGACATCGAGCAGCTCTGAGCCGTTTGCCGCTCCCCAGCATCCCGAAGTCCCGCTGATTGACGTTTCCGACTCCGACGCGAGCTCGACCGCTACCGAAGGCGAAAAAGCCTCAAAAAATGGCGACTTGGGAAACGGCGAAAGGGAGCGAAGCAACTCGTCCTCGGATTTATCCACGTCCGACGGTATATAGTTCCTAACCGACTATATCCGCGTCTAATGTTTACCATTTCTCATAACTATCTTTACAGCTGTTAACATTTTACTAAATTCTCGCTTGAATGTTGCATGGCTTTCTACAAGTTCGCCGTGCCTAATTTTCTTATCTACGTTTTAATAAACTAATAGTAGGGTGCCTATCCGAGACTAATGTGTGTAATTCGCGTGCAAATCGCCGTCTAACCGTTCTTGTCCCTCAGAAAACCACAAAATGAGTGACGGTAGCTATGATGGGGATCAGAGCAGGACAGAAGAATCGATCCTCGCTGATAAAGAGCAACCAGCGACCAACGGAACAAACCAAGTAGTTGAGGTGGACGGTGAAATGGTCGTGGTCCAGGTAAAGTATGTTTCATTACGATTTATGTTACAAGTCGAAACAGCTGCTATTTACACGGCCTTCACTGTGTGTATACTATGACAGTGATAGGACACCATATTCTAATGAACTGTTTCTGCGAATTTTACGCCCGCTGAAACTGTAAGTGTTTTTTGGGTATATATACCTTCCCACCACACGCAATTGTGGTTTATTTTGCATGCCCTTTTAACGCCCCTACGTGCCCTAGGAGCCACAATTCGACTACTATAAGTGGAAACCAGACCAGGACGTGTGGAAGAGCCCAGAGTACAAGAAATTCGTTGAGATTTTCAATTTTCCCGCCTCTATGAGCGATATAGAAGTCACGCAGCACTTGAGCAAATACAGGTTAGTGGTAAAGTGGAAATATCTAAAAAAACATTCAACATTTTTGCCTTTATATTCTAGTTTTGCCCATAAAAGCCGTGTTACAGTCAATTTACGATTAACTAGTTTAAATTAATTATAACAGATATGCTGTGCAACTAATTTCGAGCCATGCCTGTAAAGTTCATATTTTCTCGTCTCTCTTAAATCATATATACGTTTCAAACAAACGTGTGGTCATGTTAAATATACCAGTCATTTTCCACGTAACGTTTAAACAAGTGAACTGTTATCTTCAAGTGCATGATGTAATCGTTAATAATTAACTATTAAGTTAACCTGGCCATGATCCAGTGCTATATGTCGGCCCAAGTTAACCATTGTCTGATGGTATGTTATTTCCTACCTCTTATCTTTGACGCTATGTAAATAGAGGTGCACATACGACATACTCTTTCGGTATGTTGGTTCTGTAGTCCAACCCTATGACAAAAGCAACTTTGTTAACAGCTTGTATGACGTTGGCTTAAATTAAACGAAAAGCTCTTGAATAAAATGATTGTTCTGCTCATATGTATATGTATATATATAAATAGGGGACTCAGGTTAGCTCGTGTTGATGCCACGCATGCTCTCTGTACATTACCATCGGATGTGATCGCCGAGGAATTAGCTGATCAGCACTTCACAGCGTTTGAAACTCGTCCCTTATGTGATGCAAGCAAGCAAACAAAGGCAAAAGCAAAGGCCAAACTAGAAAACGAAAGTATGGGGATATTTAATTAAAAGTATACTATAAACATGGGGGTGTATGATTTTTGCTTTTATGGCGACTCAAATATTTGTCAATACAATCTGGGGTAATTGGCCAACTCTGACTCAAATTCTAGTTCCCATGGCGTGCTTTGACTTATAGTACCTCTCCTATAGATTACAATCATATCAATCCTAACTTTAAAAACGCTTTAAGGTTGTTTACTCAGTATTACGTATGGAGTTTGAACAGTAGCTTCGTTGTAACGTTATCTTTGTAATCAACGGCGCTATTTTAACGCACAGAATTCGAAGAAGTAAGAGCCCAAAGACCAAAATCAAGTAATGCTGTTGCGAAGCGCATGATAGCTGGTGCTCTTGGTTCAAGTCACCGATCTTCCGCGAACAAACAGTCTACAAGTATGTATTTACTTCTCAATGACGTCAAAGCTGTATTGTATTTTCATATCATTGCTGTAACTCGATTTTTTTGCAGAAAAATAGAATTGTAACCGAACAAGATTACTCCGTCATTGACCCAGCCATGACCCACCGTGTATCCGATCTATCACCGACCGAACATTCATCCTACCGAGTAACAAGAAGCGTGAAAATGAATTTAGTCACGCAGGACAAACTTTTTCTATCTTTTTGCGAAATCGGTTGAAAGCACTTTTGTATCGTTCCGTACAGTATTCGCCGCTACGCACACTGTAAAAAGAATTCCACCCGACCCTGAAAGAGAGCAGGACCCAACTCGACGCAGTGCCAAACCAGCAGAATCTACACCGACAAAGTAGTTACAGTTCGCCTCTAATCAAAGCACCATGGCTCTTTGTGAAGTTACGTTTTAATTTTATATTGCGTGGCGACTTTCTGCAACCAGCGCTTCGATTTTTGAGAACCCTGTATATTATTCCCACGTTGCTGTATAGACCTTCGCGTTTTTAGCCAGCAATTTCTCTCCACTGGTGCTTTTCGTCGCGTAGTAATTTGCCAACGAAGCTGGCCACCGCATGTAAATATGTCCCAATTGCGAAGGCAAAGGGTGATAAACGGCCGCCGAAACTGGTACTTTTGCCCGAGAAAATAATTTCATATACCCGACTGTACACTGTTAGCCCTATCGTTTTTTTGGAATGTGCCATCGTATACGTTTCCCCAATGGTATGACTACGAGAAGCCAGGCGAGCCACCTAATCAATTAATTCTAGTTTTCCTTTCAATGATTTTACAAATATCAATTTTTAGACTATACCTGTTTCTTTTCCTAGACTTAGATTTTCTTAATAATTCACTTCGAATCGAATAATTGTTTTTCTTCGGCAAAGTCGCACGTGATACGAAGTCTACATAACAGCTATATACTTCCGCTTGCATCAAATTCGCCATATACATCATTATAAGCAATAACGCGTAGATGCTTGTGCCATGAAATAACCAACATGCCCGTTTTAATCAGTAAATCTCGTATGCAAGGTATAATGGTTAACTATCGGTGCTATAATTTTTTACTTTTTGGTGATAAGTTTGGGTACGAAACTAAAGCTTGTTTTATTTGGAACGTACTAAAATCTCGTGAGCGATAAAACTCGTTTTACTTTGTGCATCTCGCGAATTACAAGCTGGCTGTGCGAAATGTTGTTGTTCTTTGATTTTGCTGCAGCTTTAGTTAAAGTACAGGATAAATGTGTTATTTGGCTTCAGGAGTGTTTCCTTAGTGTGTTTCTGTGTTAATCTTGAGCTGTTCTCTATTTTATTAATATATAGTAGGGTGGGGGCAAGATGGGACACCCTCTATTCTATTTTCTCGTTCCATTTGGCAATAAACAAAGAACATTCAAAAATTATAAAATTGTATTCTCACAACTCCCATAGACCGTTGGTAATTGCTTAAAAGACCACCAGGATATCTGAATAATATGCGCCATACGTGTCCCCTCTTCCTTCACACTAATACTCTATAGACCAGGATTCGTTTGGCGCTGTGCCACGGTGGTTAGCCCACGTCTAAGCAAAAAAATACGATTCCGAGGATCACCCTGCTCCCATTAGAGGCCTATGTGTTTTAGCAAGACACTTACCGCAATTGCTTTAACTTCTAGGGTCCTCAATAAAAGAATGCCTGCTTTCGGACCGCTAGTACTCAAAAGTAGCCAAACACATGTAGCCTAAACCTGAGGTTTATACTAAGTTTTAAATGGTGCTTATGTTATCAAACTGAAATGTTGCAAACGTATTTATACCAAAACGAATATATACCATTAATTCCCATTTTTTTTGTTGCATTCATTATCACCCAGCAACTTTTTTCAATTGATTCATATTTTTTAAAATAATTCCTAAACCTAAAAACCAAACTATTTTAAACACGAACCAGCTGAAATTATATGGCATTTAGGTGTTTTCACTTTCCGAATGTAATTTTACCGTTAGAATCATTTAAAATAATCCCCAACCCCCCAATGTTTGGTTCGCTGTTTCGCGCTTTAAAACTATGACAATCGTCACAGATTCTGGCGGATAGTTACAGCTCCCATATGTTTTTGGCGTTTAAAGTTTCCATTAATTTTCATTTGTTTTCAAGGCGGTATTTTTTTATTTTAATGTAAAATGAATCAGAGAAAAAAACAACGTAGAGTTTTGTAAGAAGATATAGGTACCAAATATACAGTAAACTCTTTTCTGTGTAGAATTAACGACCATTGAACGACATGCGTGAGATAAGCTAAATATATGCGTGTGATAAATATGAAAAAACAAAGCACTTGCCAGGAGTTACAGAATATGTCTCAACGGATGTAAATCAGTAAAAGAGCAATTTGTTTAAAACAAACATGTATGTATTACATGTGAAACGGATTTTATTTCTACTGTTTGTTTGTTCTATTCTCCATCTTGGATATTCTTGCTTTTCCGACACTACTATGAACTCATGTGGCTGTTCCAACAAAAAAGTGAGTGTGGTGTACTTTTTTCAATCTGTAAGTCCTTACAATATACAGTTATACAATAAAGGTTGGCTACTACATTCAATTTTTGCTGTTTATTTTGCGTATAGACCCATGTGAATTTCTAAACATATAGTTGTTATTTGGGAAAAATTGATTATCGAAAGCCTGTTTACTGTTATAACACATTTTTCTAATTGTAATATTCATGCTAACCAGTCCGCAGAATATAGCACAGAGATCTTGTGCATTTTATATTTTGTTTTTTTTTCATCATTAAAAATCAGAGTGAAAGTACATCCATTTCCAAGCCACATTAGGAAATTTGTAATTTGATACAGTTGTTTCATTGTTTAATTAAATGGCGTGCGGGGACAAATTATGCCATGCTTAATCGAAAGTATGTAGGCAAAATTGAGTGTGCACCATATCCTACAGACTGGCGTGTCAGCATATATCAGTTTAGGGCCTTTTATGATACACACTGTGTTATTTAAATTGCTTACAAAGAAGTAAAAACATTAATTGAATTGTTTTACAGTCAAGTAACTCCAAAGATGTCTACTGCCATAGAACCAGTGAATTTCACAAAATATTTCAAGCTGGGATATTTCCAAACGATGTCATTTCTATGTAAGTTTGGAACAAAAAATACAAATATTACTTTAAACTGGTACATTTCCTTTACATTACCTATAAGCTTAAAACATCGTTTCAACAAATGTGTTTTTATATGGTGTACAGGTTATGATATGTTGTGCGTAAGCTGTATAAAAATACATCAAATATATAGAGACTTGCATTATAATTTAAAATTGTTTTAAATATGAGCACATTAAAATACAACTTTTCCCATTTTAACCGGAAATTCTGTATACTGTGTTACAGACTTACTGTCCAGAAAAAAATATTATTCTGGTTTAAAATACGCTTGTTTTTACAGTGACCTGTCGGACAACTGGATTAAAAATATCAGTTCGCAGCTTTTTCCTGCAGCAATTTCCCAGCTATTGAAAAGTGTCACTTCTTTGTAAGTACCACAATTCATTTTAAACTAAACCCTAAAACATCTTTGTGTTGAAATAAATAAACTTTTATAGAAGCTGCAAGACCACCCCTATAAAATTGATAGTGTTTTTTTTAATAAAAATGTTTGAGTGTTATTATTATTTGCTGCTTTTTGTAATATATATGAGGAATAAAAAGGATTGTTCAGTTTTCCACATTGCATAGCAAATACTTTTTATATGAATATATTTACATATATAATAGTAATAATTATACTGATAACTAATGAATAGTCCTGGCAAAATCACCATACATTGTAGTTATGACACAATGAGTAGCATCCAATATAAATTCTAAGGTTAAGCTGATGTGTTATCTGTTTAAAGTAAAACACTTTTCCTTCCCCAGTTATTGTTTTAAAATTCCAATTATGATATTTATTAGAACTTCCTCTTTTTGCTTTCAGGATATTGGCGGAAAACCAAATAAGTTATATTGGGCCTTCAACCTTCACTAATTTCAGGAATCTCAAGAGACTGTAAGTGCTTCTCAATAAGATTAGAGAGCTTGTTTATGCCAGACACGTTAGAGGAGCCACTCGTCTGAGTTGCGCATTGTTCTGTGTATTGTGTATTTTAAGTTTGTTTAAAATTACCTTAACCTTAAAACAAAATGCCATTCACTTAACTGTTTTCTTTTAAACTACATTGCCCTGAGAACTTGCATGGCAAAAATTAAGCCTATCGTTAAAACCCAACATACTATTTTGCCAAATTTTTATATGTGTTTAGATAAGCAACCAAAAGTCCCAATAATTCCTTCCTCCGCTGTATGTTTTATGGTAAATGTCTTCTATAATGTATCACTATGTATGATATTGATTGTATATTTGTATGGTAGGCTCTATTATATACCATCATACCATCATACCATAATATCATTTCAGCAATCTGAGTCATAATAACATCGGGAGACTCGACAGATCCATGTTTCTGGGCCTTACCAGCCTTGAACGACTGTGAGTGTAATAATGTAGTTTGATGACCATATAGATAAATATTATATGTATTATATAATTAATCCTTGATCTATAGCATCAACTATAGCAGCAAATCCTTGTTAAAGTAGTTTGAATAAACTTTGTTCTGGAAAATGGACTTTGTTTTAAAGTTATTTTTTGTGTACACTGTACAATACTTAATAAATTTTACGTTTATGTTATACGCAGTTAGTAGTGTATACACTATAAAGTAACTCATAAATCAACTTTGATTTGTATTCCAGGTATTTGAACAATAACATTTTCCCCCTCATACCAGGAGACACATTCACATCTCTGACATCGCTTAAAAGATTGTAAGTTTCTCATTTAAGTGATTCGCAACAAATTTTTACCACATTATCAACCACTTCCCCTAAAAATTTTGTAATTGGTATTTTGAATTTACTATTCTGAAAGTATTTATTGTGTGACTGTAACATTTGCTTTTACTAATTTGTTTTTATAATTAATCATTCTAAAATTATTGCTACTTTTTCTTGGATTTTAAGTTCCACATACGAGCAAGATAGAGGATTTAATAGTTTTTTTTATGGAATATCCATAAAGCCATTAAATAGAGTTGTTTTTTTTCTATAACATGTGTTACTACTTTTACGAGCTACCACTTTACGACTATTACTTCCTGCTATTATATCAACTACTTCCTAATCTATTGGTTCCATGTTTGCAAGGTAATTCCAAGGTTATGTTACTATCATCATATTATTCCCAATAGGAATGTGTCATCAACCCACTTAGTATGCAACTGCATGATGAGGAAATTTCTGGTATGGTCTAAAATGAATAGAACAACCAAACTTAAACTGAACGGTGCATGCACAGTGCCTTTATCTATGAAAGGAATCAACTTAAAAAGAGTGAAAATTAAACGGTTGAAATGTGGTAAGTTGATATAAAGTTATGTAAGTCCATATAAGACACTATTTAATTAGTTTTTTTCTATAGGACACTATTTAATGTTAAAACACAAAGTCTGAGACGAAATCTGAACTAAGTCTGAGACAAAAAACCTGGAATGATCTTTTTGTAACAGAATTTTGCGTTGTGTTTAGGGTGTTTATTAGATTATTTTAATGTGTTTAATTTTTAGTCCAGCAAGTTCTGTATGAGTTTTATTGTTTTACAAAGATGGTTAAACAGAAACGCTAGACCACCCAAGGAAAATGACATTGCAAATTTGGACTATAGTTAAAATTATTTTGCTTTACCCTCAACAATATAGTGTTATACTATCAGTTTTGTCCAAAATAGCCATTTGCTGCAGTTGTATTATTGTTGCACTTACACAGTAGTTTTGTTACTCCGTTGTTTAACTTGTGTGGATAATTTAACGGATAAGTGGCGTTGTTACAGACGTGTTATCCGATCTTCCATACTTTGATATACGACCCGCTAAACAGCAAGTGGTGTTTGAAGGCGATTCAATTTCATTGCATTGTGAGGGCACCGACCTTTTCCATGCCAAGGTAAATCTGTTTACAATCACGTGTAACAATAGCGGGCAAAAGGTTTTTTTATCGTCTTGTTTTTGTTGTTTAACTGTAAAACATGTAATTGGTGAACTTTTATTTATAGAATAAACAATGAAACAACATAGATAATCTATTAAGCCATAGAATTAAGTCTGAAATCGACAGATGCATATAGAATATGTTTATTTTAAGATTACCGTAATACCAATAGTAGAAGTAAAAGTATAAATATTCTGTGTGTTTTCAAACTTTAACCCGTCGGTGGTTGAACCTATTATGCCTGTGTTCTTTCAAACGAAATAGGCTTTCCACAGTTAAGCTACAGCTTATATTGTAGTAGGCCTATAGTTTCAGGTTTCATTCATAAATATCCTTTAATTTTTAGACATTTAGCTCTCTATATTTCTCTCCATATCATCTGTATTTTGCTTATGTTTAGATCAATTGGAGTTTAAATGGTGTTCGCATAAGCAACTCGTCCATGCAAATGTTCAACCAAACCTTTCGTCGATCTTTTGATACGTCAGTTGTATCAAGTAGACTTACACTACCTAATCTAACTGCACAATATTCAGGTAAAGAATATAGCGTTTGTAATATTGTATTAGCCGTTAGATGCAAAATTTGTAATTTTTTTACAAAATGTTTAGTTTTTTTAAAATTGCAGTCATATGTATAGTATTGTAGTATGACTATGAACGTTTTTGCACATTGTTTTGCACCGTATTTTTTACTTTCAAATAATGTAAATTAAACTTAATAGTAGAAAATCAGCGGGCCTTCTTAAGAAGCAGCATGTATAATTAAAAACGTTTTCTTCATTTAACTAAACACTTCCCAAAAACTTATTTCAGCACACATATTTTCTGAAATTAATGCCCCGTCAAAAAACATTTAAAACACAAATTCTTTGCAGGGGTGTGGGGGTGCACTATCTCATCAAATATTTCCTTCGTATCAAAACATACTGAGATCAAGGTGCTCAAAACCACAGCCAAGTATTGTGACAGGGTGAATGTCACAAACGATATGGGCAACTTCACGTGGCACGAAGCCGTGACGGGTGTCACGGTACGTTACAACTGCACTGAACCACAACAAGAAGTAAGTTAGGGTAGTAAATTTAAGCGAGCGAATGCAACATATTGAGTCTAGTGTTCCTAACCTCAGCTGGTGGTTGTAAGTAAGCTGCATTATCCTCGTGTTTATTTGTGGGAGGACTTGAAATTAAATTTTGGAATTTTTATTCATTATTTGTTCATCTAAAACTTTGACAATGACATATTCCACCTAATTTGTTTGCTTCATGAACAAATTAAAAAAAGGGAATAAATTGCTTCAGTGGTTATCAGTAAAGCAGCATAACCATTTGACATTTTCCGTTTAGTTAGAAAAATACAAGGCTTTGTCATGCAACTGGTTGACTGCCTTTGCCCCACTTTATACAAAGTCCACACATTGTATTGTAGTAATTGTTGTTCTATATTCCCAAGATTACCATGGAACCACACATAGCATCACGACAGTGTATACTACCAGGTGTTTGGTCCATTGGCAACTACTCACAATGTCAGTTCCGTGACCCACTTGCAAGATATTCTAAGGTATTTAAGTAAAAGTAATAATGTAGCCATGCTTTTAAAAGACATATTGCATTTTATTTTTCTGTTTTGAGTAAAGTATGTTTAAAAAAACATTAACATTTTTCTCTTCCTGCTGAAATATTTTTTAAAATATGAAAACATAGTAAATAACTTATATGAAAGTTTCTGTTAGAACTTTATAAAAAAAAAATGGTTTTGTTAATATCCTGATATACTTGTATATGCTGTCAGTTTATATGCAACTACAGTGTGTTACCAAATTACCAATACAGTATGAAGATTCAAATTTTATGCGTAAAATGGCAAGTTTTCACAAAGTTTTCCGGCAAGTTTTCACAAAAAAAAAATAAAAAAACAAAACAATGATTTCCTTATACAAGGTTACCATAGATGACATGAAATACCAAACTATTAATTTACTGTAGAAAGTTCATACCACACTGTCATTACCTCTCTTCAAATACTTGAGATCTCGATGTAATTATCGGCTGTGTTACAGCGCTGGTAGTTGTGTAGTGTAACGTGGTGGTTATTATCAAATACTTGGATTTTATTCCTGTAATTGTTAAGTGCGCCGTATCCTCTCATTACTGAAAAGCTTGTTCTGTACTTTACATTAAACTGTTACATTGTACAAGCTGTAACTGTAGCACAAAAATTGATTATTCTAAACAATTTTCGGTTGCATTATTGGCTGTATTGTAGTGGGGTGGGGTAAGATGGGACACGTTTAGCATCAAATATCCAAATATTCTAAAGTTTTTTTTTAACAATTAACATAGCACATAGGTTTATGATTTATATTTATTTGAGTGTTCTTTTTTTAGGACCAAATAGAATGAAAAATGTCCTATCTTCCCCCACCCTACTTAATGTTGTTATTTTGAATTTAATATTCTCAAGTGACCGATTTATGACTTGTGTAATTAGCATTCCGGTTGTATATCTTTAGAATGAATGATGTAGTTGTAATCGTAACATGAATGTCTGTTTTCATACACATATTGGAAACAGATATGCAACTTTATGAGTAATTGTATTTTTTTGTTTGTTTTTCTGTATGACTGAAAACTTGGACCCTGGGTGGGATTTATATTCATTAAGTGTTTTGCCCCAGAAATTACACGTCCACAACTGCATCAAGTATCGAACAGGCTATACTTGCATTACAACGCAAGTGGTTTTGCAATGCTTGTGTTTAACCACTTGGTTACAAAACTTTTTTTTTCTAAATAAATGAGAAGCATTTTAGTGTTCTCATATGTACTTCAATCAATTTAAAAAAATACATAAACCTATCTTTCTAGATGATGCTTGAACGAAACATATCACGGGAAAATGCATGGTCAGTGTGCAGTAATGCAGTCGGTAACCTGAGTGGGGTGATTGTCCGCGATTCAATCGGTTTCCAACTGTTGGGTGAAGTGATCGGAAACTGCAGTGAACATTTACAAGAGAACATGGTTGGTCATATTTTGTTACTTCTAAGCATAATGTAATGTAGGTTTTATTTGTCATACTCTGATGAAGTCTTGCCGAATGGCAAACAAAACGTTGGAATAAAGTTTTCATTTTTATACCCAAGGAGCCCAAAATGTCTATTTTTGGTCTTTATGTCCATTTTTTTGATTTTTTTATTGATTTATTTACTGCCTATGTTTTATGCTTTGTGCATATTGTAAGCATGTGTTGATTTTTTCGTCTCATACCCCTATTTAAATTGATTTAATCCTGAAATTTCTCCTAGATATCTCTGAGTAGTTCAATACTGGAGTTAATGGGCAAGTCCATGTCATCCCATGCATTCTACTCTATACTACCTTCGCATGAAGTGGTTCAAACATGTAACAAGCTACAACGAATACTGAAAACAACTGCTATAGGATTCCTTTCAAATATGACAAACATAAACATGGTATGGAGTTGAATAACTTTTTCCTTTTTTAACTTTTCTAACAAAGTTGTTTCCCAGAAATCTTCAAATATTGCGTTAGCTGGTTATAACTTTAACGCTACCGACCAAAAGTATATCTACTGCTCCATCTCTGAGGCGATTGAATGGACAGAATTGACAAAATATCCAGAATTGGAATTGGTATGCCAGGATTTGTTATTATTTAATTTTTCATTCCTTTTATTTTTTCATACTTAACACATACATTACCATAACTGTAACACTAGGGGTATTTGTGGATTTATTGCACCCCGATTTTAAGTCAAAAACAGCGTTTTTAATGCTGTTATTTGTTCATACAAACTAGCATAGCTAAATAATACTGCATTCTCCACATCTGCATTAGGTTCCTTATAATTGACTATTAGTGTAATTGCGTTTTAGCAATGTCATCCCAAATTGGTTGGACTAGATTTTTGTCTGTTACATTTTCGTAGCACCAGATCCTTACTGTATTTCTTTACACAAGAATCGTTCAACTGTATGAGCACCAGGTCAGGGTCAGATTCACGGAATATATTACAGTCGTCCAAAATTCTGTTAAAAAATGTAATGTAACAGATATATTGTCATAATGTTAACATTACAGTCATAATATAAAAAGTATTTTGAAGCCATAGGTGAATTTTTTAAATATCTCATATAAAGCACAAGTACAGAACATTTTGCATTACAGGCGTCACAAAGCACTCTCCTCCTACCTCCTGCTGTTCCAACTGCGTTTTTGAATGGAAATTCAATAAACAAACTCTACATTGCTGTTTACAAGTATGTACCATCTATTTATTTTTATTATGTAGTAGTGGAGGAAGATGGGACACCTCTAGCTCACAACCAAATATTTCGATCGTGTTTTAAACATTTAACAATGGTTTATGGAAGTCGGAGAGATGCAGTTTTATATTAATTTGAATAGCCTATTCTGTGTTTACTACCAAATGGGATAAGAAAATAGAAAGAAACAGTGTTTTATCTTCCTCCGCCCCACTATACCAAAGCAAACTGTATTTAGCATAACTATTGAAAAATAATAGTGGAAAATGTTTTATAAATAACACCTGTACCTTTGCTGTTATTTTGGCAACTCTGCGCTCTTCAGACTCGGTAAGACCTCATTCATATCATATGGAATATACTACACATTTATATTATAAAGCAGATAAGATGCGACATTTGCCTATATTACACAGGAACGGCAATTTGTTTCAATCTTCCACCACAACAACAATGAGTCTTATGGAATACAAAGCATGGAAAAATCACCTTCAATCCAGCCAGCAAGAAGATAAAAGCAAAATAGTCGCCAAACAAGTTGATTTTCTTGCCGATATGACAAAATTTAAGCAGGAATTAAAAAAGAATATAAAACCTGATCCTGAACGACACGTTCTTGTGTCGAGCATATATTCCGTGCATGTGAACAATAGAAATGTGGTGAATCTCACCAAACCTGCTGTATATATCTTCCATACACAAGAGTCAGGTAATTAGAATAGAATAGTTCTAAAGCTGTGTACGAATTATTACATGACGATATGTGTTGTTTTGTTATATTCATGCAATTTAGTTGGCTGTTTTAAAATGTCTGATATTATTTTCCTGATTTACCAAAAAATAAAGCAGTTTTCCATTAGACTCCTTTCTGTTTTTCCTTTTGTTTTATGTCAACACAGCGAGCTTTTTAATGTTTATTATCACAAATATCTTTTAAAAATGTTTTTAAAATATTTTTAAAAAATCTTTAAAAAATAAAAATTAAAACTCTTTTTTTCCCCTAGTTTCCCAATTGAACTTGGATTATGAGCATTACATTGCTATGTGGAATGGTAGTGGTTGGAACAGAGCTCATCATCACTGTATATTCAACCATACAACTCGTGATCAGCAACAACATAATATAACTGTCATACAATGTGATGTGCTTGCTACATTTGCTATTATGAAGGTATGACCTGATTCAATTTATTATCAGCATAGGCTTATGCAGCAGATTAAGGTGCCTAGGTGACATGTCATCTTTATTTTTAGTATTTTCAGCTTTGATTTTTTGGTACTAGGTAATAGATCTACCCCTGGCAGGCCTTGCTGTAGTACATAGGATATATATATATATATATATATATAAAAGAATCTTTTTTGAAAATTTAAATTTAATTAATACAACAAAGCACACAATGTAATTTTTGTTTAAAATTTAACTCTATGGCTTCAATTTACCTTAGGAATTTTAACAGGCTAAACAATAATAAAGCAGTTTAGCACTAAGTATAAGGTTTGTTTTATATATTGTGATATAAATTAAATGCCTCTAGCAAAGAATTAACTTAAGAAATCGCTTTAAAATGATATTAAGTTTCGAATATCCTACCATTCATAACCGTGTGTTTGTGTTTGCTTAATACTAATCCTTGTATTTGTGTGGATATCCTGACTGGCAGTTTTTAATTGTTAGCTAAGAACCTTTACTTTGCAAATACAAAAAGTCTAGTACTTCAGTTTAAATTTAAAATTCATGACATTAAATTTAATTACAAATTCGATATTGCTTAAAATTATTTTGTAGTTGCATTTGTAGGAAAATTACAGTTTGTGCCTTTTTATACTTTTAGGCTACAAAGCATTAAGCACTTTATGTGTTGTTGCCTAATACTACCGAAGAGGCGAACCTAATGCCTACATTCCAAGTCTGCTGGCCTAGAGCCTACTACCTTACCCCTATTGCATAAAATGTCAGTGTATCAGTGTGCCATATACCCCTATATGTACTATGCAGTATACATATATACCCATATAGCATAAAATGTATTACTACTCAGTAATAAACAACAATTGATTCATGTTCTTATTTGTTCTTCCTTACCAACCATTATTGTTTAACCCGACAGAACATTCAAGATCCTAACAGTAGAGGAGGCAACAATGGCAGACAAACAACTCTCACCCACCCCACAGTGTATGCTGGATCTGCTGTGCTTACACTTACTCTACTACTCATGCTCATCACATATGCAGTGTTCAGAAAGTATGTGCTTTTATTTTATTTCATTTTTAGTGTATTATCTTACACTTAAGGCTTAATGTATTTCTTGAATTATTTATCCTTTTTTTGTTATTTGAAGCCATGTTTACATGCAAGCCAGTAACACATACATAGCACACTACACAGACACAGTTGAAAAAAAAAAACTTTTTGTTTGTTTTTTAATTCGTGATTTGTTCTAGCTTGTTGCTGTCGCGTGACGCTCGCCACATGATCATCAACACAACGTTACACCTCCTCGTTGCTGTCCTTACGTTCACTGTCGGTGTATGGAGCATTAGTTCAAAGGTACGGTTTAATTATTGAATTATTTCTAACCATTATAAAATATTTCTTATTCCAAATACACATCAAAGTGGTTTCTTAATGCTTTGGTATGTAAAAATTTGTATTTTATTTAAAAAACTGCTTAAAAGTGGGATATTTATAATAAAGTGTTTGAAAAACATGTTGACCAATTCTATGTTATGCATTTAAAAAGTTCAGTCAGCAAACTTATTATGTAAGGTTAAGAAATTCTTGTATGTCATTCAAATATTGACATTACCATACCCGCGCACATATTATTCCAATTCAAAACCTTCCCTGGAATGTTAACCAATTACAGTTGAACTGTTGTTGTTTGCTTTTCCCATTTCTGAATGTTCGAGCTGACAAGACAAATATTTGTTGAGTAAATTTGGTACAAATGCCATGAGTTCGGAAATATTTAATTGTAAAACGTGTAATCTGGTTTCAACCGGATTAATCTGCTTCCAGATTATTAAAATATCTTTTAGACTGAACTTCTTCTTTGTCCATTGCTTTCAAAAATACTGTCAAGATAAAAGTTACCAACAAAATTAAACTAAAATGGCAGGGTTGACGATTACATAATAACCTTTATTTAATAATAAAGTGTTATTCATATTAATTAGTTTCACAAACAAGCTTTAAAGTATTATCGGGGTGAATACCAACAGTCTTATCTCATATACCACTTGCCAAATTGTGACAAAACAGTTTAAACACACAAATTTAAAGCCTTTATGGGGCATACAACTTAAAAAACAAAATTTATGAATTGAAGAAATTGCTCAAATGTGATTTAAAAGCTACCACAAAAGTTTTAATGAACAAAACAGCTTCTGAAGAAATATATTTTTTAAAACATTAGTGGTATCTCTAGAACATATTTAATCATCTCTATCTATATAAATACATACCAATTTTCATTGTTCATTGGTATGTCTCTTCAAAATGCTAGACGCTCCTAAAGTTAAGTGAAATATGGCATACGATCAGCGCATATTTGCACCATGAATTCACAAGCATTACAAGTAACAACCAACCTACTTTCACAGGTGATGTGTTATGTAACCGGCATCTTACTTCACTACTCCTCACTATCTGTACTACTGTGGATTACATTATCTAGTGGCAACATATGCAAGGAGATGTTGGCTGCTCAACAACCACCATTGTTGGAACCAAAACCTTCAAAACCAATGTTAAGGTAACTCATAGCTGTCAAGCTGTTTAAAATGCGGGGAGGGACAAAACACCTTCAGCACAATATATCCAAATATCTTAATCGCGTTTTAAACAATTAAAAATGGTCTATGGGAGTAGTGAGGGTACGGTTTTAAAATTGTGGGGGGCTTGTTAGTTTACTACAAAATGGGACGAGAAAATAGAGTGAAAAGGTGTCCCATCTTCCCCCACTCTACTATATTTAAATATTCACTTTAATATCTTGTTTTTAATATTTTTCCAGATTTTACTTGATTGGTTGCGGAATCCCGATTATTATTTGTGGAATCACGGCTTCTGCCAAGATTGAAAATTACAATGGTGACGGTGGTCAATAGTAAGTGAGCAGTGGTGTGTCTTGCATCATAAATTATAATTTATATTCTAAGATGTAGAAATATCATTCAAACGAATGCATAACCTTAGCAACGATATATCTTTATATCATCAAGACGTTAACATTTGTAGCGTTTTTGTGGACCTTAAGTCTCTCGCTTTTGGGGTTTATAAAGTCATGTAAGTTTTTTAAAAAATATTGTTTTATATTCTGAAAGTTGAAATAGAAACTTCACATTATTTTGTTTTCTAAAAGGTTACAGACATTTTCTCAGCAACCAAGTTTTGTCCTAAAATTAAAAAAAAGGTTTATTTTACTAACCAGTGATTAACGCTTGTACTTTATTATTTCCAGCTGTTGGTTGTCATGGGAGACGAGTTTATATGCGTTCTACGCACCAGCTGCTTGCATCGCAATCTTCTGCATCCTCGTCTTACTTCGAATCCTTGCCACGCTCAACTGCGCTCCTAGTGGTGAAATGAAGAGGAAGTCACGAAAACGAAGAAAGCGAGAATATAGTAAAGAGTTTATGTAAGTCGGTTGTGTCTTGTGTACAGACTTTAATGTCTGACTTGTTGTTTGTGCAGGTAAGACAGAACTAGAAGCAACATATATTTTATTTGGTGCATTATCTTTGTATCACAGGAGCGTTTTATGTAGTTTTTCATAAAAAAAATAAAAAAAAAAAAAATGAATTAATTTAAAATGGTAACAGCTGTTGCTTAAAACCATTTTTATGTTTATTTATTAAATAAATATTGTTGTTTGAACACAGAGGGGAAGACACACCTCTACAATACATGGAGTCTTCATTCACTCAACATTCCAATTCAGTTAACAACTCTTTCTCTAAAGATGTAAGTTTCAACAGAATAAATCAATCGGTCAAAACGTGTTTTTTTTAATAGTAGGGTCAAAAGTATTGAAATATTTGTGTTATTTTTTAAAAAAACAAATCGTTCAAAATGTGTTCAAATATCTTGTGCTAGTTGCATAAATGACTTGACAGAGAGCATGAGGATGCAGAAATTCTTGTTTTTTTAACTCACACAACTATTCAGGTTGAAAATGAACAAAGTTCGAAGACAAGATTACAAGGTGTCGCGCTTATTCTTGTTTTATTTATAACAACGTGGGTGACGGCTGCAATGACGGTTGCAGCTCCAAGAATACAGGTTTGTTATTCAAATGTCAGGAGTAGTTTATAAATAGCAATGTTTTTTGTTTTAAACATTCGCTAAAATGTGCCTTAACAATATTTCAACCCAATAATTAATATAGTATGGAAGAATTCAATGTTTTTAAGATGTGCCTTGACAAAAACAACTTATAAAAACTGATCTCTTTTTTTTCTAACAGGAACAAAAGATATCAAGTCATGTCCGACAAACTTTGTTCAACCAAAATTATTTCAAGGTGGGTTTCATGCTTTTTAATTTTTCAACTTTTGGTATTGTAGGGTCGGAAAGATTGGACACCATTAGCTAATGTTATCTGAATATCCTGATCGTGTTTCAAACAATTAACAACGGTCTATGGGAGTCATGAGGATATAGTTTAATAATTCTTTAACTGTCCTTTTTATTTATTACTAAATGGAATGAGAAAATAGAGTTAAAAGGTGTTTCTTCTTCCCCACCCTACTGTATAATTAATAATTATTATTTTATTACTTTTTTACTTGTTTTTAATCTCTTTAAAAGTAAAATATTGTTTTTTTTTTCAGTTTTTCAAGCAAGAAGAGCCGACTCTATCCATCGATCTTCATCTTATCTTCTCGTGCATCTTCGCGATGATGTGTATCGCCATGTCATCCTTCCTCCTCATCCAACATCTTACTTCGAGATCAGATGTCCGGAGGAGCTGGAGGAACCTTTGTAACAGGAGGAAGAAAAAGGTCCTGGAGGCAGAGAGCAACATCCAGATCAACAATGACATCGCAACCAACATTCCGGATCGGAAACGAGAGAACACCGTCACTACTGCTGGTAAGTTGAACAATTTTTTACCCAAAAAATACTGTATATATATAAATGTCTGTGTCAAAAGATTCAAAAATCATTATTGAGTCATATTTTTTGTTTTATTTTTTTACTTTTTTTTTAACTTTATAAATCTTGGCAAAATACAGTTACAACCATTTTCTTTAAGCTTTCCTTGAAAAAAAATAATTTTTTACAAAAATACTTTTCTTGCTTTAGCAACTGATCCAACAACGACTGAAACTGCTCTTCATCTCACAACTGGAGGAGAGAGCTCTCGTGGTAATCTCACCTCTCGTCACAGTCCGTTTGGCCAAAACAGCTCTGCTCCCCTGCCCGGTGGCACATATGACACATCCCGCGCCAACAGTGCACATAAGTGCGCACAGTTTCACAGGGAGAAAGCATTAAGCAACACACTCACTGAGAGTGGTCTGCTTGTCCCACATTCCAATTCATCATTACTGTTGGTAAGTTTATATTGGAAATCAAATTATTTCTCCAATATCTTCTATTACTGTATTTTGTGCCTTAAAACTAATTCTCATCTCCTTTCGAGCGTTTTTACTGAAAGTCAATGGACCTTGTATGCTTAAATTATGTATATAGTAAGATTTTTTTGGCCCACTATTGTTCAAAACACAATCAAGAAATATAGGATTTAGGTGTCAATAGTGTTTAAAATCTAATCCTCCCCCACAGTACTATATTTTGTATATAGTGGGGTGGGGGAAGATGGAACATCTTCTCATTTTTCTCGTCTTATTTGATAGTAAACAAAGAATATTCAAAGAATTATAAAACCGTATCCTCACGACTCTCATGGGCGATTGCTATTTATTTAGAACACTATCAGAATGTTTGGATGTTATGTGCTAAAGGTGTCCCATCTTACCCCCCTCCCCCGGTACTATATTTTTGTACATGAAGCTGACTATGTATATTTACTTCCTTTTTATATGTTCTTCTATTCCTCATACCATCACTACACCTCTATCACCAGCCATCTGATCCAAACAACTTCTACACACTTACGGAACACCAACATGGAGATTCTTTCCACTCCCCTTCACAAGAGTGGGGTTACCATGGTTATGGACAACATTACTATAAAAGCAGTTCGAAACCAGTGAAAATGACCAATTTGCAGGTAAATTAAAACTTTGAGTTTTATTTATATAATAATGGAGTGTAAACGTAAGTGGATATATTAAAAAGGGTAATCTGAAAAATCTACGCTGCCTTTCAAACTACAAAAAAAAATTAGTTAATACTTTTTGTTAATTTAATGTGTTTTTTATTAGGTTTTTTTCTTCTTTTTTTTCAATCTTTATTATCAAAAAAATGTTTGTCTTATGCAGCAACACCAGTTGGATTCGAGCATGACCGAACACAGCTTTGATGACAGTCACAACAACATGCATACCATACCTGTTGTACTTCAACACACACAACCAAAAATTGACAACAAAGTTTTATATCACAGGTAGGGAGGGATATGTTGTACATTTTTATCAGCGGTAATAATTGAATGTAACTTACTTTATTCTCACATGGCTGGAAAATGACAGTCGTTATAACATGGGTGTTCTGTTTTATACACCTTGTGCCAGCTTACAAGTTACCAAGTATGTTACTTTGTTGGTGAGTATTTTTTATCTGTGGCTGATAATTTAGACAACCAACTTTATTTTTTCAGGTATCAGAAAATGCGGAAAGCTTTAGATGCGAAACGTAACAGACAGAAGAAGCTTACAGTTCTTCGTGAATACGCTCAAGATCCGCTCACAAGCAATGATGAGTCTCCCACCAAACCACAGAAGTCAATCGACAAAAGTTCGGAACAGATTCCACTTTTATCTAACGTGAGCAAATGCCACAATGCTAATGAAGATGAGATGGGTTTGGATAATTTAGTCAACACAGGTTTGTTGCTGTTTTTAGTACATTTGTTAAAAAGTAGTTTTACATACAGATGTTTTACAAGTATGTTCGTATTAATCATTATCTTGTTTTGGTCTTTTTGAAAGATTTTGTGTATAAAAGTAAACCTTCTGTTGTTTTAATCATGGTTATTTCCTAAGCTTCTAGGTAATTTATTTCTTTTAATTATTTTTTTAGATAATATCATTACACTTCCCATGCCAAAGCCTGCAGATGAGGGCGAGCAAAATTACAGGTTGTTGCTTATTTCATCTCCTAATAAGAAGAAGGGTGAAACATGTATGCAGGGGAAGTATGGTCAACGTAAAAGGGTGACGGGCGACCCCAATCTTGTGTCATCATACAGAAGAAAATCACTGCAACAGAATACAGTGCCCTTGGAACCTGGTGG
Organism: Ciona robusta; assembly: GCF_009617815.1. Classification (NCBI taxonomy): domain Eukaryota; kingdom Metazoa; phylum Chordata; class Ascidiacea; order Phlebobranchia; family Cionidae; genus Ciona; species Ciona robusta. The sequence continues at coordinate 2,257,662 of NC_143242.1, read as the reverse complement.
AAGCAGCAGAAATGCAAAGAGAAGGAGACCGCCGGCTTCTAGGAGACGAGCCAGGCAGCGTGCCACAAGGCATGAGACTCAGATAAAAGCTGCGGCCTCCCATACTGAAGCCACAGCTTCTCAGGTTGAAGCCACGGCACCTCCAGTTACTGATAATGTCAGTGTCAAGAGCAGAATGTCAGCTAACCAAGCAGCTGCTGAAGCTAGGAGCTCGGGGTGGGCCATGCACCAAGACAAAGCACACAACTACCTTACTGCACAGGACTTGTTCTCAGGAGCAATGCACCTTCCATCAAGAAAATCTTCAAGTTGCCAGGCACCAAGCAACACCGAGCCACAGAACCCAGGTTTTCAAATTATAGACATGGATGACAATAACGTGGGCCATGAAAATGCCACAACTTCTCCTACAGAAGACACAGACCTGGCTTACGCTGCTTTGCGAAACGAAACAAGCGTGTAATGCTTGAACCAGCATTTCTACCAACGAGTGTCTCATCTTCAATAAGTATTATAATCCATCATTTTTTATTGCATCTCATTGTGCTAATTCGCATACATTGTCATGCCTCATAGTTATATGCAAACGCCAAACTTTAAACTTTGCGCTCATTTTTAAAGCAAGTGCGATTACCATAAGCTTTTCAATCGGAACTATAAGATCCCAGGTGCTAAAAATTTACTTTTTTTACCATTTTATGCAGTTCAATTTGTCAGATTTTACCATTTTATTATTGTTTTTTTAAGCATTGTACAGAAATCACTAAACAGTTACTGCCTTTGCTAATTCTAAATGTTCAATGTGAACATCTTATGTAAACTGTAAATATTATTACTAACCAAGGAACATCACTTAACGTAATCTGATCATGCTTACGACATCTAATACTCGTTTCAAACCACTGGACCATCACAATATTTTGTAGATATTTTCACTTTTCCATTCGTTCTTACCTTTATTCACGAACCCGCTTTTGTAGTTGTAAGCCACTACCTCCATTCTGCTGAAAATACATCACCAAGCGCTACAAATTGTTAACAAAGCAACTCTTGAATCTCCTAAGACAAACATTATGTTCTGTGTTCTTTAAGTAATCACAGGATATGAGCCAGTCTTTTGCTCAAAAAAGTTCAAACTTTCTGGCCTGAATCTCATCTGGCCTGAATCTCAGGTCTCATAGTGTGTCACACTGCAGCCTCTTCCATGAAGATTAGAATAGCCTACAGATTAAATTTGTATATTGAAAAATACCAACAGGATTATACAGAACAACAAAACACACAGTATACCACTTAATTGCGGCATAGCAAGCAGGATGGCGCAGTTTCATTAAAATAATCTGAATTCAACAAGAAAAAAACTTTACTCCATGCACTAGTGATAATTACTTTTAAACTTAGTGTAAAATTTGCGCAATAGACAGTGTATGCTGCATGTATTTGTTCAAGTAGGCGTTCCACTATCTGTGTGTTCGTAATTTGTGATTCTGCGTTGGCCAAGACGTGAATATATTTGCTGCTTGAGGTAAATCTTCAGGATCCCTTTGATCGCAACAAAAGCTATTCCACCCTGCAGTATAAAAGGTAATGCTGTTAGCCTGTTGTATATCAGAGTCATGGAAACACCGAGTAGTCCAACTGCCGCCTTTGTGTGTTCAAAAAAGATGAATTTAAACGAACTTGTCAAGTTTTATTTGCGATTTCTTTTTATGGGAAGATGTAAAACAGCTTCTATTTACCTTACCAAACATTTTTTTGCAAAAATGTATAAATTTAGCCGCATTAAATGACTAAAAGGTCACAAATCAACCGCTTCTAATTCCAATTTTTGATACAGAAAACAAAAAACACATGTTTTTAAGACTTTTCAACTTTTAAATTTATTTTGAAGTCCGAATTTTCTTTCAAATTACCGAAAAACATGCATTTTCCCTATACCGCTGTGTGTTATTTTGGAAACAAGATGGCGTTCAATTTACGTAACAATGGGTTGAACTACTCGGTATTTCTATGGCTCTGTTGTATATAAAACAGCAACATTGAATACCTGCCCAAAATCCAAACATTTGAAAATTACTATAATGGTTGGTAGTATTTATAAAAGCAAACCAACTTCCACTTACCAAAAAGCTTCGTTGAAGGTTACCATCCACTTTTCTGAAGCCGAGTTTACCCACGATTGTAGCTATTGTTGGAAACAACATTGCACCACAGAAAACTCTGGTGAACTTTATCTCTCTCGCTGGTGCCTCGTGTGGTTGAGTGGGGCGTACAGTTCCATAAGTATTCCTGAAAAATTGGACTAGCATTATCAAAGGATAGAACAAAAAAGTTACTATCCATACGCAAGTATAAAGAAGCATTGTGAATAATTTTGAACAAAATATTTGACCTAAATGCAGCCACTTGTATTTGATTTTTTATTTATATGGTTCTATTACTATATCTTTATAGCCTCACATTGGGAAGAGGTAGTTAAGAATACCAAGCTTGTGGGCATGACGCCTCCACACTCGAAGTAGATACTCATCCCACTGTATCATTTTGCCCAACACCAAGCCAACAGGTATGGCTGGCAACCCAATAAGTAGGAACAGTGGATCAGCTCTTTCCATCATGTCCAAACCTTCTTTGTGACCTAAAACCTTAAAAAACACATTTTTTATCATTGTTTTTAGATTAGGAGCCTAGTACTTTTGCTGGTACGTGACAGTAAGTGAAAATGTAACTTACTTTATCCTCACGTGGTCGAAAACAACAGTCGTTATAACAGTAGTTGTTCATACACCTCGTGTCAGTTTGCGAGTTACCAAGTATGTTACTTTGTAATTGATTACTTTTTAGGGGAATTTTTTATGTATGGCAGATAATTTGGGCAACCCATTAGTGACCACTGGGTTGGAGCAACTGCCATTAAGTGTCTTGCCCAAAGACACAACCCATTACCTCTGGGTTACAGCCAGACTCGTTAACCACTTTGCAGCGCCTGACGTAACATACTACTGCCACTCAAAAGCAAATTGGTACAAATTTACATTGTAGACTATACCTACGTTTCAGATGCTTTGAATTTTTATTACCTGCATAACAGTAATAGCACCATATGTTACAGCGGTCCAGTAAACAGAACCAAGCAAAACACCAGTTGCAATAAGAGGGGATGCTTTGTATATCATTCTGTCCACAGTTTGAATTATGCCACAAAATTTACCTAAACAAATATAAACATGTTATACTCATTACGCAGTACGTGTGTAAGAAAATTACAATTTATCCAGTGTACAGTTACAATATTGTAAATAACTTACCGAAGGGTGGGAATGTTATAACATACTCTGTGTTGCATTGTGGACAGTGAACTTTAGTGTATGAATGACCTTTTTGTTTCTCGTCAACCCAGCGCATTAAGCAATTGTGATGGACCCACTTTGTAGTACCCCTGCATCTGCATGGCCGAATCCACACAGCCGTAATGTCATCTGACTCGCTACCAAAACAGACCCAACAGCTTTTTCTAAATAACACGAATGAGATTAATTAAAAACTACAGTATTTAACAAAGTAGTTGAACTTACGACGTGTCTGGATTATCAGGGGCTACATTCTGAACGGGTGGAGTGGGTATTGGATTGACTTGGTCTTCGTTTTGTTCAGTTGCTGAATTTGAAATGTCCATTATACTAAGGCTGTACGATAAAGACGTATATACACGACAGCGACCAGGAAATTTTTGAAACAGAATACAATCACTGCTGCTTTTTCATAATTCACAAAACAAAACCTTAAAATATTTACAAGAACAATTACTTTAAATACCAATATAAAAGCAAAACAAAAGGAACCCTACAACTCAACAGAGCGGAACGCTATGGTGTTTCCAATCGCAACTGATAATGTTTGCAAAAATGTAGCATAAAGAACTATCTAGTATGTTTACAAAACTATCTAGTATGTTTACAAATGTATTAATTTCAGTTTTTAGTGTTTTACAAGGTTCTGCTGTGCTAAACTGGCTTAATAGAAGACTTTATATTTGCGAAATTGTAAATGAAATGTTTATTTCTATGTGCGCGTTACGTGATGGTTTGATTTGTATCCTATGACTCCGTTTTTTGTAAAGAATGAAGTTGCTATACTTACCACAAACCACCACCGTATTCACACGTTGTCACTTAACACAAAACACAGTTGCCTTCGATTTTGAAAACGTTTTTGTATCTAGTGTTTTTGTAACTAGTGTGTTGTCGCGCACGCGGTTTTACGGCAAGACTACTTTCAATAATAGATAACAATATTTATAGGTCCCGAATACCAGCTGTTAAGTTCGCTGAAACAGCCACTTTCGTTAGAGCTATTTGCGAGTGACATGCGAAGCCATATCAGATAAATGTCAAACGTAAAGTTCACCTCGTTGGCATGCCTAATAGGGTTGTTTATATTTGTTGGCATTTACCAATGGTCGGACGACCCAACACAGGGGCCAAAACTTTTTCCCCTGAAATATAGAAACAAAGAAATTGAGAACATTTACACAAACTCAGCAACTGTAAATTTAACCAGTACTACTCAGGATAAAGACCGGTGAGCTGTTTATTTTATAAATTTTAATCCTTAACAGTAACCTATATCTAGAAGAGATTTTAATATCATTCACTTTTTATATTACTTTACTCAGAATTATGGCATTATACTCTTACAGGGAGATACGCATTCTGTTTTGGAAACCCATATTTGGCCAATACATTAAATTTAACATTGATCGCAAGCAGTGTGGTAACTGTGTGGTTTCCTATGATACCAAGTACTTGGAAAGTAGTGATGCAGTCATAATTCACTACAGTGAGGCACGAGTTGGTGCATTACCTAACCCAGCCAAGAGGTTAGTACTATTCATTAAGTTTTGTAAAGAGAAATCTGTGCTGTATATGACATTGGTGTGATACTATGTAAACTAATATTGAGTTATTTCTACAGGCATCCCAACCAAATGTATGTGTATTTTTCAATGGAGTCACCGTATGCAGTAAGCGTTTTGCGAGGACTGCACTTTGATAGTTTAGGACCTTACTTTAATTGGACCATGAATTATAGACGAGACGCTGATATTTTTTTCCCGTGCTTTGAATGGTATGTTGGACAAAACATATTTAATGGAGACACAAAAGATCAGTATTCCCCCAAAGTGGTACAGGACATAATATCTAAAAAGTCGAGCCCACTTATGGTATTATGGATGGCTGGAAACTGTGGTTCAACACATGGTGCTAAATTACGAATGCAATTGGTAAAAGAAATTGAAGCAGCAGGATTAAAAGTTGATAAACGTGGAGGGTGTTTTGGCACCCAAGCTCCAAAAGGAGATGTTTACAAAACATTTGCTGCCAAGTATAAGTTTTACTTTTCATTTGAAAATGCAATGCACTGCCGAGATTACATCACAGAGAAGTTATGGAAAAATGCCTTGGATTCTGGTTTGGTTCCCATAGTATGGGGTCCCAAACGTGAAGACTTAGAGCAACTCGCACCTAAAGGATCCTATATTTTTTATGAGGATTTTCAGTCGTCTGCAAAACTCGTTGAATATTTAAATTATTTAGATACAAATGACACTGCTTATGCAGAGTATTTTAATTGGAGACTTGAGCAACCATCGCCATCTGTTTACAAAATGGTGGATCATGCCAGTGAATACAAAAGGAGGAGTGGAATATGTCAGATGTGTCAAATGCTGACAGAAAAAGTCAAATTTAACAATGTAAGTAAAATTATAAAGTCTTTGGACAGTTGGTGGACTGGTACAGAGAGGGAAGAATGCTTAAGCAACACAATACCGTTGCATCCTACAGGTTAATGCATTGTTTGTAATGAATAACATTTGTACCGATTGTAAGAAATAACGTATTTTTCTTTAAACTTACTATAATTAATTTTACAAATGATTTTACCAATTTTTAGTTCTTTGATTGCACAAATTTTTATAACACAGGTATAATATATATGTATTAGATGTTGCATAAATATTGTCACGTACATTTTAATTGTGTTGCCCATCCCGGAACTACGAGCTGTTATTACTGTTTAATTTTCGTAATTTTGTTACTTCAGAAAGCAGTTTCTGATATTCCACATTACATGTTTGTACCGATGTAAACTCTTGTATATCCTGTGAAACAATGTTATCTTCTTCTGGCACTGTTAGAAAACCAGCTTTGTCAAAGAGTTCCAATAATTTTCGATTGTAACCTTTTTCTGTAATGAACTCATTGTAATGAGCTTGTTCTATATTGTCCCATTCATATCGCAAACTAGCATTCATTGTTACATAAACCAGCATTGAATCTGGATGACAAGCAAGTGGAGTTTCAAAAATAAGTTCGTATTGACACCGACTAGGCTCTGTTACAGAAGTTATATTATTAACTGTGCCACACTTTAATAAAACACGAGCCTGGCGTGTGACAGAGCCACAGTCATCACCATTCTTCATAATCATGGCTTTAAACGTGTTATTCCCTATCTCCCATTCTTTCCAAACACCAACAACACCACTATATGGGTTCCACCTCATTGAGCGTTCATGTTGAGTGAGATTATGAAACGGGCAAAGCTCATACTTATAGTCACCCATGTAGGAAAAACACTTGCGGGACAAAGCTTTTAGACTTGTTGGGCCAGAAAATGATGCTGGAGACACCCTGGCTGTTAGTTTTGACCTGGAATCTGCACCTACACCAGCATTCCAACCATAATTTGAAACCTCATTGACTATTTTCATTTGCATTATGTCAATTGCGTCACTGCATGTAAACAATGCAACGATGCAGTACACAAGTAACGTGATCATTATTATAAAATGAAAACCTATAAACTAGAAAGTGAGTAAAGAAATAAGTGAATACCTTTCTCTTCAATCTCTTCTGTAGTAAACTATGTTCTACATTGGATACTTGCATATCAAACTGTGGGTACACAACAAAGTCAAAATTCGTTTCTTTCGGGAGATACCCGAATAGGAAGCACAAGAGTGCTGAGCTTTAATGAATGGACACATTAATGATTTTGAATCCGTAGCCTGACCTGCTTGGTGCTTAGTATTTAAACTTACGCAAAGAGATTAAAAACTTTGTTTTAACTTCTTTGGTCCACTCATGTCTATTGAAAAATAAAGTATCTTAAATGCATACAAACTTAGACGGTCACGTAAAACAACGGAGGGTTGCATAAAAAACTTAGATGTTAACCCCTCTCCACTCTTGTCGTCGCATTAAAACCGAAAAATATTTCAGGGCCAGATTGGCAAAGGTCACACCGTAGGCTATTACAAGGACAATATGCACAGGTCCGTGTTGAGTTTTTAGATGACTCAAGCAGACCAATCGTTCGTAATGGTAAAGGCCCAGTAAGAGAAGGAGATATTCTTAAATTGCTTGACTCCGAGAGAGAAGCCAGGAGGCTGCGATAAATTAAAAACTGATACATGGGGAACGAAAACGCGTAAAGACAGCGAGGGGCTGAAACGTGGCACTGGTCCCGTTAGTAATGAATTAATAATCAACACTGTTTAGTTCCATGCTGGCCACGCCGGACAGGGTAGAAAACAACAACATGTAAAACTTTTGTATCCATTTTAAACAAAACACACCCAGTTTCAGCATGCTCGTGTTATACAAGTTAAGAACAAATAGCAGACTCATGTTGGTACTGCATCGTTAAGATCAGCAGGAGTCTTACAAAACAGTTTGTGTTATCTAAAAGTGATATGAAACAACAGCAATTAATGATTACTTTGGTTTATAGCACTGATGTCCAATGTTTAACGCAGCAATTTGAGTGTTTTGTCGAAAATTGCAATCAGGTACTACAAAAACATGGTGTTATATAAAGTATCTACAGTGATATGCTTACTTATGTACAGAAAAGCTGAGAACATAGAAGGAAAAAATGAAAAAGACTAAAAACTCTAAACACCAACTATGAGCGCTTGGTGCACTTGGAAAAAAGATGATAAAATAAATACATCGATACCACAAACCCTGAAAACTTGTAACGAAAATGAAATAGTTGCTGAAACTTTAAACGAACGCGTGTGTAATGGGATACCAGCATGTGAGAACAGATAATAAGACTTACAAATGCTTTTTGCTTAGGTAAACAGATTTAGAAACAACTGAATTATACTGGAACCTCAAAAAGTTAAAAAATAAAACAATACATTTCAGTTCAAAGCCAGCAGTCATATATATATATATATGTTGTATAAACCGCACCACACAAAAAAGAGGTTAAACTAAAAATTTAATACATAAAGTAGAGGAACACTTAGGATTTTATTGTACAAGTCGAGGAACTGGAACATCTAAAAAAACATTTAATTAGATAGTAAACTTTTCTATACTATTTTGTGAAATAAAATTCCATACATTTTTTTACTATTGTAAAAAAATCTTTTAAATATAAATAAATCCTCGAACTGGTTCTGATAACTTTTTTCAACGCGACCCAAATATTAAAAATTAATTAAATGCCTAACTTGGATTTCCCAATGCATTTTACATAAATTTCTTAGACATAGTAAATCCAGTCAATATTTGTTAGGAACTACTGTAGTAGGCAATACAACCAAGCTAAAGGGGTGGTTAATTTTGGGTTGCATATCACGGCCCGAAATATAATTTTTTTTGTCACCTTGGTTAGAAGGTTGGTTTTGACTTCACTTTTTCTGCTTTATTCGACGCAGTGGCTCCAGTTGTGGAATTTGCTGCAGCTGCTGCCTTCTGCTTCAGCATTGTCCAGTCAAATATGTAGTCATACTGTTGCATGAAGATATGAAAAATGGTGAATAAAATATAGATTTTATTGAAGAAAAACAGTTACAAAACAATGTAATAATATTTTGGGATCATCTGCAGTTTACATTTTAAAAATCACTGTTTTTGAACGTATGGCAGTTAGATACAGGTCCGAATAAATATGGACACCGGCACCATAGACATCAAGAGGTAAACTGGGAAGTGGGAAGTATTCCTAATAAAACGATAATCTTCCATAAAAAGGTGCTAATAAATATAATGCAGAGGTAGTATAGTAGCATAAATATGTTTTGCCTCGAAAAACTTTAGGACTTGTTACCAATTACAATGTAGTATTATATTTCTATGTATTCACCTGATGGTTTAATGTACGGAAAAGAATTCTGAACAACTGTCGCAGGTACATATAGTCTGGTGCTTCTTCAAATCTTAGTCCACGGCAGTAGTTGAGATACATTGCAAACTCAGCAGGGTAGCCCTATAGTTTTTATGAAAAATACCAGTGGGTTTACTTACCTATCCGAGTAAATCTTGGAAAAAAACTTTGCTTTAAATAATCAGTAGTGTCACTAGTAGGGTCAGGGCCTAGTGTCCAAAGGAAAGCAAAAGTGGTGAGTTTCGCATTGGGTTTAAACTTTTTTAGATTTTATTCGTGTTTTTTTTGTGGGAGAGCGTAAAACAGTTTATATTTACCTTATCAAACATTTTTGGGTAAAAATATATAAATTTACACACATTAAATGACTGAAATGTCACAAACAACCGCTTCTAATACCATATTTTGATTTTTTTTACATAGAAACAAACCACACTTTCCAACCATTAAACTTGCTGTGAGGTCACTTTCCAACCATTAAACTTGCTGTGAGTTTTTTTGTATTGAACGAAAAACCTGCATTTTCCCTACCTACTGTGTTATTCTAGACAAAAATGGGTTGGTCTACTCCGTATTTCTAGGGCTCTGGTGTGGGTACGCATTTACCACCCAAACTGATACAGTAGCAATTTACAACCAATTATTTTGGAACAATTACTTACCCTGCACAAAACCTCGACTGGCGTAGACATTTTCTTTTCACTAATTTTTTCGTATTTTTGTTTCTTAGTGGCTGCCTTGAGTCCCTGCCATGGTAAAGAGCTTCGGTTGAAATACATGAGAACGTAACCCAACGATTCCATGTCGTCTCGTCGACTGTAAAAACAAGGCTTGAAAAACACCAGAATTTTCCAAACTTTTTTGCTAACCATATCAAACATTTCTGATCGCAATAAAATTTTTAGCGATTCATATAGTAAGTATAATATATGGCATATGCAATAATTTAAATTAATAGTATAACACTATAATATATATAGGCAATAGTAAAATTGAAATACCCTTGAAGTTAGTTTCGTGTAGTATTGGAAGCCCAATGCAGTATATATATGCTATTTCAAATAGCCCGATAAATTAAGTAGTGTGATAATGTGTATGAATTCATAAAGAAAGGATACAGTTATACTTTAAGTATTGTATACTGCAGGAAACAACAAAAGATGTGGTAACTTCTTATATAAGAAGACTTAGGTATAGGTAGCGCCTTACGGTCTAACGAGTACATGTACAATAATTCTTAGAAATGCAGACAATATTCAGAAAGTAAATGACAAAATCACCACAAGTATTGTTGAACCATTTCACACAGTTATTCTATACATAAACCAATACTGCAGCACAACAAACAAATTAATGTTAAAGTAACCATACATGGGGCAATAAAAAATGCATTAGTATAATAGTACATGGTACAGTGTATTACTTTGGACATTAAAATCAATTACGTTAATCAGATGGTTAATCTAGCATTAGTGGAAGTAGTATATAAGAAGCATTAGGACTACATTAATAAAGTAGAATTAAGCGTACTAAAGTCTATAATACTGATTGTACTTTACAATTCATAGCACAGTATACAAAACATATGTTTATTTTTTATATTTGACATTTCATTTTAAAAGAGACAAAACACAATTTTTCATTTTATTACTACAATTTTTTCGATACTTTTTAATAAAAAAAAAACAATAACTTTATTATTGTTTAACAAACGCTCTTTCATTTATTTTATTCTAATTTTGCCATTAACATTGTAAACAACAGAACAAGACAATAGGCCAATATTATAAACAAGACAATATGTTATTTTTATTTGTAATTTCTGAACAACAGAATAAACCAGACAAATGACAATATTTTTTGTTAGTCCATAGTTGTTCGTACCTCTGTTCAATACCCAAATGAGCATTGATACTCGCATATCTCGCTGTACCGGTGAGGTTCTTATCCTCCCTATAAGCAATGTGTTGACGTGTTCGATTGTCACGATATTTCTTCGCGAGCCCAAAGTCAATGAGGAAAAGCTGAAGGAAAATTTCAACACGCAGTTAAAATAATGAAGTCGTTATGCTATAGTTAGAATTAATCAGACAAAAACAGCGGCATAAAGAGTGCATGTATTTTCCAACCTTGTAATTTACAAATAGTGTTGCTTTAAAGAGCTGGAACAATATTAAATGTCAGTGCAACAAAACCAGCTAGAACTAGCAATATAAATAGTGTATGTGACTGACAAATTGCATAAGGTTTATTGTATTTTCTAACACTTGACTGTATTTTACAGAAAAAAAAAGCATGTTGATTTGAAAGAACTTGAACATTAAGAATCGTCTCTTTTTAATAAAAACAGTTGTTTACTGGCGGTTTACACAGGAGAACGAACATCAATCAACACTGTATGTGGATCTGCTATATAGTATATATGGCTCCTTATAAGCTTCCTGCATGTTGTTTATCATCAAGTTGTTACCTTGTTGCAGTGACGCCCGATTCCCATCAGGAAGTTGTCGGGTTTAATGTCGCGGTGGATGAAGTTTTTGTTGTGAACGTACTCGATGCGGCTGATCATCTAGGAGGGAAATCAATATCGTTTCAATCATTGTGTGAATAATTTATAAAGGGGTGGTCGTGACCAACAAAGGCCGCAGGTTTAACTGAAAATTTTTATAAGTTCTTGCCTGATCTGCTAACATTAGCACTGTTTTCATCGTGAAACGACGGGAACAGAAGTTAAAAAGATCTTCCATGCTTGGCCCGAGTAAATCCATCACAAGGACATTGTAATCTTTTTCAAGGCCATACCATCTATGAAGTAGAATATAAAATTACTGTGTGGTGTATTGGCAAAGAAATCAAACTTTGGCAATAATTGTGAACTAGAACATCCTTGCGTTTATGTTTATTTATAAGTAATGCACAGGAGAGTAAAGAATTGCATTTAGGTAACACACCATTATACTGCAGCATATAAATCATATCCTATATTAAGAGAGTAGGGGCCATTTGATTTTAAGTTGGCATAAACATACATATGTTATCGGTACACAGCAATTAAAGGCAATTTTACAATTAGATGATGACGTTCTCAAACCTTCAGTGGTATCCAAATAAACAGAAACTTAATTGTATGGCCCTGGGGATGATTTAAGTATGGTACACAAACCATAACACTACTACTTCATTGCTTGAAGTGGCTGGGCGTGCCTAATCAATTACAATTTTCACTGACAATTAGCGTGGCAATATGGAGTAGGCTAGTGGTTTAAGTGCACATAAGATTAATATGTGAACTTCAATAATCAACATAATATTTCCACCCCCTATTTAATCAAATGCAACTTTAAAACTGCATTTATATATTCGTCGATAATGTAGTGAGTAGACAAAACTAATATTTATATAGTATTGGTAAGACATTTAACAGCAATTCCTCCAGCAATATAACAGCAATAAAAGAGAGAAACCCCCCCGGCCAACAAAAAATTACTCACGAAGTAATATAAATTGTAACTCATAAGCTGACTTGAGGTGTATGAACACTCATGTTATAACTATCGTTTTCCGGCCACGCAAGAATAGAGTATGTTAATTCATTTATTCCATATGTTAGCATTTGATTAGCACAAAAACTATACAAAATTTGTCAAAAAGCAAAACAAAACGGTTAAATGAGTTTGTAACAAACAAAGGTAACCTTATATGAGGTATTCCAACACCTCCCTGCAATATTTTGTAGAGTTTACTTTCATAAAGCAACTGTGGATGTCTGCACTTCTGTGATTCCAACTTCACAGCAACTTCCTACAACAATAATATGAACAATTTTATTATTTTTACATACCATTTTCAATTGGAAATATATTTAAATATATATATCTATAATGGAAATTAAATAACATTTTGATTTTAAAACCAACAGTAATATGAATTTTATAAATGTTGTTGTACTATACAGGTAGCAAAAGTGAGTTTTTCGTAAGTTACTGCTTGTACATATATTTCGCAATATATCATATTTAATTAATAAACTTTACCAATTTTTAGCAGACACAGTTTTAACACAGCAATATATAGGATATAGCCTAGCCTATATAAATCAACTACAACTTCAGACTTTTTAAAATCATAAAAATAATTTTTCTAAAATTCTTGAACTTGTGTATTAGGCTATTAGCCCCTAGTAACTGATACATACAAATACTAAATCAAGCATAATAGGCATAAATTTGGTAAATATACATATAGAGAGAGCCTACAAACCTCTCCATTGGTCACATTAATGCCAAGATAGATATCACCGAATGAACCACTTCCAATTTTACGAACGAGGCGATATTTCCCACCGACAATAAATTCTGACTTGGAACTTCCAGTTCCAGAACTCGCAGCCATTATTTTGGTAAAATTACAGTTCAAATACTTTAGTTCATTTTACAAAAATGCAGCCCTAGCTTTTAAAGTTATAAATTAAATAAAATTTTAAAATATTATTCTTAATATAACACAAAAAATACGACATACATTAACACAGAGCCAAATTAACGACGATTATATAAAAAATCAGGCACGTAATTAAAAATTCATGCACGCATTGACGTTTAGAGAACCCAATATTCAATCGTATACTGCTCGTAACTGCTTACCGCGACCCTGTGTTAACCGTTGACAGAGACTAGTTTTGGGCCACGCAATTAATTATATCTTCTTAAAAATAACACGTTATACAACGTGTTGGCACGCCCACAATCAAAGCACTTACTCCGACTTCGCTCAAGATAAAGTTGCAACTTAGTAACGATAATATGACGTCATGAAGCGAGTTCATGCGGCTGTGGTGGCGCTGTTTAAGTTTTAAATTTAATAAGTTGTTATAGGGGCATAACTGTTATTGGTTAAAAACGTAAGAATATTGGTATGTTTTAGTCATATTTGCTTACCAGGCAGCTTAAAATGACCGATCTCCGAAGTGCGATTATAAACTGTACCAGAAGTGAAAGCAAGATGCTTGTATTTTGTCGTTCATCTTGAACGGAACATGAACGGATTAAAACTGAACGACGAGAACGAAAGGAAGACGATATAAGGTATATAACGATAAAAAAGTCTCGGTCTTTTAATTTATAGTCATTATAATGGTGTTAATATTGCACGGGGTTAGATTAGGTGCCCGATTAAATAAACAGACTGCATTTACTGTCGGTCGAAAGAAATTGATAATTAACGAAATGGGCGACGATGGGTTAAAGACACAATACATTCGCGATAATAAACAAGTGCGGATGAAGCTGCCAATTACAGTGGCGGTGATTTTACACACTGACACTATGTGATAAATTATAAAGCCAATCTTGGCTTATTTTATGTACAGCGGGGTGAACGGTTATAAAGCTATTTGTAGGTTTTATATAGCTTCAATTGCTTTAAAAAGTAATTGAAGGATTGTATTAGGGCTTAGTGCTAATGGGTTTACAAAACGTGTCTTAAGTTTGGGTTTAAAGGTGACACTTTTGAGAGCAAAGTTAAAAAGCCGTTAGTCTTTTTAGCATTAGTGATACTTTTGGTAGAAATGCGAAAAGGATAAAGATTACATTCAATAACACTTGGGATACAATGTCGATGGTTAAATACAATGCTGCAGAGTATTAAAGGCGAGAAAATACGAGTTAAAGTGCAAACCGTGGAATAAAAACAACACGATCAGGTCTGCGCTGTTCGGCACAATTTCCATAATATGGTATTAAGACCTTGGCAGGCATGATTCTGTTGCTAGACTACATTAAGTGATGCATTAGATTAGGCGTTGGTGGCACGCAGTTGCTCACAACGTGACGTCACAATGCTTCATAACACGTCACAATGAAAGTAAATTTAAAAGTTTGCCATATAAATCTGCTAAAACTAAAATTTTTGGACGTTGCCATTATTTCCAATGATTGGGGGTGGGGCGAGGGCCGGTCGGTTTCATTTGGTATCGGTGTCCGAAACCTGCAGAACGAAAGCAGTTTTTTGGAAAGTACCGATGTAGCAGCGTATTTGGCGAGTAAACGTGATGTTTCACGTTTCGGTAAAAAACATGCGATTGATGGATTAGACATATTATTGATAATAGAAAAGTACTCTTACTGATATGACATACTTTCGATACTGTTGTAGCAAACCTATTACTTACTTATGTCTTGCCCGTTAAGCATATGCGGTTCTTGTGAATATCCTTGCTGTCGTGCCCGTGGACTGCTTAGGTCTTCTAAAATAAAGGAACATTTGAACTCAAAATGATAAGATGTCACTATCGGTTTTGTGACGTCACTTCGATGGCTTGTGTGATAATAAAACGTCATAATGCAATTGATTGGTAAAATTTTAGGGTTTTGTTTTTTTTATTGGGATTAGACTGAAATACATTATGTAGATATACGCCCCGTGTTTTACGGTGTAGTTGTTGTCTGGAATGGGGAACGCTAACGGTACGGATCGTAAGAGACGAAAATGGAAAGATAAAAAGGTTTGTATTTTGTTATCAGAACGCACGTGTAGTATATAATGGAATATCGTTGCCCGCAACGCAAGAATAAAAACAAGTTTCATTACCTTGAATGAATGAACGAATGATGAAATAAATGTAACTTACTTATCCTCGCGTGGCCGGAAAACGACAGCCGTATTAACACGAATGTTCTGTTCCCGCACTCCGTGCCAGCTTACGAGTTACCAAGTATGTTACTTTGTGGGTAATCATTTTTTTTATGCTTGGCTTATCCTTATAATTTGGACAATCCATTAGTGACCACTGGGTTGGAGCAATTGCCGTTGAGTGTCTTGACCAAGGACACATATACTACGAGGTGTATTTTTTTTAGAAGATATGCACTAAAGTAAGAAAGGAATCAAATCAAGATGGTGAGAGAAGTTACCACGGAGAAAAATATGATCGGTTAAAGCGAGCGTTAGCGTTGGAAAAGGTATATACTCCCTTTTATTGGGTAAGGAGTTATTACTGGGGTTGTTTGAACAGGATGTACATGGTAAGAAGCCCCGTTTGAAGAAAACTAAAGTAAGACGGGTTCAGAACGAATCGGTTTGTTCGGACGAAAGCTCGGCCGCTAAAATTAGAAACCGAAGAAAAAATAATCGACCTAAACGCGGGAAAGTTAATAAAGAGAAGAATAAACAAGACAAATTTCATAAACCAGAGGCTGTTGGTCAAAACCGAGCCAGCCAATTTGAAAGGGAGTTTAAGATGGGGGCCAAGTTATCACCCAGTAAACGCTGCATTAAATGGTTGTGTGAGCAACCGAGTGTAAGTGACTGGTCAAAGGGGGCGACTCCTTCCACTGTATCTGTGCAATGTACGGCGGGCACTTCGAAGTATGTGAAATTGGCACTGCCAAAAAAAAAACGCGGAGAAAATAGCGAGGGTAAAAACGTACCAGCAGCCAGTGGGAAACGGTGTAAAAAAGACCGCATGCGAAAGGGTAAAACACGGAAGCGGACAGCGGGAAGTAAGATTTGCCTAAGGAAAAACAGCTGTATATTTAAAAAATCTGCGAAGAAAAGGAAGCATAAGAAGAAACGTAAAGATGTGAATGTAAAGACTATTTGCAAGGAGTGCGTTAGAAACAAGTGGAAAAGTCGACTTGAACAGACAAGAAAAAAGTCTAAATTTATCTACGAGAAGAAACATAGGACCGGGCATTACCTTAGCAGAGAAAAGGGTATAAATTCACGCATAATTTTTTAATGGTTTGCTTTTACGAATGTTGTTTAGGATCGACTTCGTTGGGATGGGCGATATTACAAGTGATTGCTCGACTGGAGAATCACAATAAAGCTTATCCGTTAAAGATATTGGAACAGCTGAAGTCGAAATGGAAATTCACGGAGTTAAATTTAGTGTAAGCGTGTGTGCACGTGTTTTAAAATACTCAACCACAAAGATACATACATAGTGACTCGATAGCGGGTACGAGGTGTATAAAACAGAACACACGTGTTAATACGACTGCCATATAGCCCGGATAACCATTTAGGATAAATAAGATGTATGTATTCGTTAAACGCGCTTCGTTTAATCAATTATATACAAGTGGTGTAAATCGGGTGTATTGTAACAGTAGACCAAGAAGAAGGGTGGGATATTATGTACTGCTGTTGCCGTTTATAGTTAAGGATAATCGTTAATATCGCTTGTTTTACCACCACAGTGGCTTGAACAGCGCCTTGGAGTGGATGAGAAAACATAAGTTGCTTCTGTGCAAAGTAACGAGAAACAGAGACGATCAGTTTCAAGTAAACAAGAGGTGACTAGAAAGCCTTCGTATATAGCACATACATAATATCCCATGACGTCTATATTTAAGCGCATGCGTAACTTTCGCTTTGTTGTAGTAACCCATCGTTCGAGAAGCGACTGAAGAAACTATGCAAGGATGATAAGCAAGTGCCCAGACTGCAGTTCCAAAGCGGTATACCACACTGCGTGTCTATCAACACACAACTCAAGCAAAAACACCACTTAAAATAAACTGGCAACGCAGGAGATCGTTTTAAGAGTCTATATATACACCTATGTGTGTGAATTAATTGCGGAACGGACCTTCATGGTGTGGGCAGTTATAAGTAAAGATATTACGCCCATAGTTTCGGTGTAAATTGTTATTTTTGGTTGGTTGTTATTCGGTCGACAGTTTTATGCGATCCGACGTATTATACCATGGTTGTGATTTGTGATGTGCAATTGGAAACTACACATGAGGTATACATACAGTATACAGCATATGACTAGTTAATACATGGAAACAGTCACGTACTGCGTCACAGACAATACTAAAATGTTAAAACTTCCTTAAGAAACTAACCTGATTTCTGACGACCAGTAGAGAATTGGTGAATTGCTTCGTTCAGAACATTGGTTGTCTGTAAAATGAGTCACCGGGTTATAAGCGGTATGTGCATGTACGTAAACAAACACATTTGACGTATTGATATCCGGTGACATGGCATAGTGGTTAGCACGCATGCCTCTAACCCAGAGGTAATGGGTTCAAGGCTCGTCGCTGCTACCATTGTGGGCGTATGTGTACTTGGGTATGACATTTGACGGTAATTGCTCCGACCCAGTAGTCACTAATGGGTTGTCCATATTACCAACCATATACATATAAACAAATAAAAAAAAAGCAAAAATGTATCATACGTGGTAACACGTAAGCTTGCACGAGGTGTATGAACACCCGTGTGGTAACAACTGTAGTTTTCCGGCCACGCGAGAATAAAGCAAGGTGCATTCATTCAATATATACACGGCACAGTAGCGCAAAAACGCAAACAAATTTCATGTTTGTTTGTGAATAAGACATACCTTTCCCAATGCGTTCTTTGCTTTGGCTTTGTAACCAGACAGACCACCAGCACTGCTAGATCGACGTTCTTTACTGGAACAACATAATTAAATTATAACTATAATCTCGAACATTTTTGTCAAAACAAAAAAAACAAGTTGAAACAACTGGTTCAACATTCTAACATATGAAAGGTTGGGTTAAAAGTAAAACTGAAATAATATGTTGCAAAATTGGTCTGTATTGTAGCGCCACTATAAGCCGCCAGATAGACATGTCAATATATAAAGTAGCAATGTCTGTTATACTGTTAATCACTTACGTATCTTGGGTAGATTTGGTGTTTGAATTCAAGTCTTCGTATTGCCTTGCAGCGGGGTCAGAGGCGAGCGAGTAATCTGTTGAAATCAAACGTAACTTCATTCATGAGAACATATTTCCTTCCGTGTTAGCACAAGGTTACTTACCGTCTGGGTCAATGCATTGGTACGAAGCTGCAGTCCTCTCAGGAAGTGCTGGTAAAATAACAGAACGTAGTTAGTCACGGTGGATAGAAACGCAATGTTACAAACTATGTGGGTGAGAAAAAAACCAGAGACCTAATGGAGCGTGAAAAGGCATGGTAAACGGGGTTCAACGGAGTTTTGTATTGGTAGATTTAACTGTTTATTTAATCAAACTTCGTGTAACACAGCGTTTCTTAAACTGGGGTAAATTTCAATGATCTATACTAATCAAGATTCATATCGGCTGACAAGACAAATTGAGCCGATTGTGGTACTTTATTGGACATTGAATTACTCGTTGCCAAAAGGCAAGCGCCTCCGTCGCATTAAACAAAACTGCTGTAATTAATTGTTTTCGCTCTTTAATAAATGAGCGCCATATTACATATTGGGCGTAAATCTGATAAGTATCTTTGTTAAAAAGGTAAAGCTTACAAAACAGTTTAAGAACCATTGATCTAACAAACATGGGTATATAAGGAAACTGTTACATTGCTTCCACTTACGTGGCATATCAACTGACGAACGCGTGGGCATCCGAGCAGGTACGTTGCCTTCTGGTAGCAAACCTAAGACATGATATTACAATGAAACAGTGCAAAAAGTTGTTTGCGTTACGTGTGGTATGAGACACGAAGCATGAGTTTCATTTTAAAATGTCTTGATTTATCTTTTTGAAGTGTAAATACGGGTCGTGTAACGTGTGAAGCAATACGAGAACCGAGATAGTGAAACGCATTTATCTTTCTTATGGTATCAGTCTTGTGACTTGAGCAAATACTTTAAACGCGGGAGTATAATCTATGTATTAAGGTATATTTACAACCCTTGATACGGGAAATTCATGTTCGTTGGGGTAGTAATAGCCGTAAGAGGAAGCATGTGATGTATTGTATTATCTATCACAACAAAGATATGTACGAACTTGGGTTGTAAGCTGGGTTGGCAATGGAGTTTGAATCCTGGGATGAAATTTCGGAGTAGTCACTGTTTACTTGTTTGCCTAGATTTGTAAAACTTGATGAAAAATTACGAAAAAAAATTACGGATACAGACATGCAAATGATGTTTGTTGTGTTAGTAGCAGCATGCAAAGTAAACAAAAGAAAGTCCATATTATGTCACTGTTAAGAACAAACCAGTGAATTGGGTAGGGTGCGACAAATTCATGCTTTCAGCAGGTACGCTGTAGTACGCCGGTTCGTCGCGGGTAATGCCAGAGTACATCGTGTCTGCGGGTGATTCGCGGGCCACGGATGCGTACATTGGGCCATCGGCTTCGTCCCGGGATATAGCAGAGTACATGGACGATTCGGGAAGAGTTATCTCGGCGTATTTCCCACCTACTGACGCGTACAGCTCTCTTGGAGATGTAGGACTCGCGGCTCCAGAGTTTACAACAGCTACGTATGGTTAAAGCTTGAAATATTAAACGGGCGCAGGCAAAGTAGCACAGCAGCAAAGAAAGCCCATTTTTGTTAGTAAACGTGCAAAAACACCCAGCAAATTAAACACATTGAACTCACCCTTGTCTTCGGTGGTTTGAGCTTTGTATGGATTGTTGTTGCGTTTGATTGTACGTTTTGGCTTCAATGGAGGCTGTGGTTTACTAGTCAAGGCGGGCTTGTTATCTGTGATACGACGTGGGTGAATAACACACAATCTTAGCATATAGCTTTTAAAATAAATATATAGTAGGGTGGGGGAAGATGAGACACATTTTCATTGTATTTTCTCGTCCAATTTGGTAGTAAACAAAGAACATTCAAAGAATTATAAAACAGTATTCTCACGACTTCCATAGATCATTGTTAAATGTTTAAAACACGAGCTGTATATTTGGATATTATGTGGTAAAGGTGTCCCACCTACCCCACCCTACTATATAAAAAAAACGATCATGATCGTAAAATAAAACAAAATGCTTTAAAACTTAAAATTCAACCAATGTTGAACGCAAACAATGAGAATGATTGCAAAAAATGAGTCGAATTCGGAAATAAAAGGAAAAAGCAAACCTTGCGTTACAACCAAACCATGCGGCTCATGGGCTACAGCAGAGTAAGGGTCATGGGTAGGTTCTGTTGTGGGTGATGTTTCAAAGACGCTTGAGGATGTAGAGCTTATGGGAGTGCGGTAGGGCATTGGGCCCAAAGCAATAGGAAGGTGGTTGGACTTGCTGTGGAGGTAACTGCTTTCAGATGCACTTCGGATATCAATACTGCTGTATGGAGATGCACAAGTAAGTTTGGGCTTATGGCGGACTGTTCTTTGGAAGCTGTTGTAAAGGTTTTCGGTTGCATCTGGTTTGGTTGGTTTTTCTGGGGGCTTTGGTTTTTCGGGGGCAAGAGGTTTTACGACTTCATAAGAGGCTGGGGTTGCTGTTTTGTCTTTTATTGAGCGTTGTAGAACGTTGTAGGTAGGACTGGTACGTGCTACTTCGTGGGTAGTGTTGGTTACGATGTCCGTGTATGCTCCAGTGCTGTTCGTGGTCGTCACAGGCGTGGTAGAGATTTTCTGGGAGTCTGGGTTGGTTTTATGATCGGTTGTGATGAATTGGTTCGTTTTGGACGTTATGGCTGACTTTTTTACGGCAGGTTTATCTGTATCTTTTTCTGTAGGCTTGACTGCTTCAAACTTGTGTTTAGCAGCATTCACTTTACTGTTGTTGTTGTTATTGTTGTTTCTTGAGTGGAAACTGTTTCGGGTATCGGGTTTGGAACTTTGGTGTAAAGCAGCGGTTGCCGGTGAGCGTATATCCCGGTCCACAGACGCCGTTCGTTTGAATTGCTTCTTTGGTTTGATTGGTGGTTGCTCGTGTATGTCGCGCAAGTCGAATACGGAAGCGGAGACGTTGGACTTTTGCATTGGAGATGTTTCTTTCTGGAACCCTTGTGGCCACAGTCTTTGCTTTCGAGCTTCAATTGATTCGGGAACTTTTGTCTCTTCTGGTTTTGTTAACACTTTATTCGGTTTTGGTTTTATAGCGGGAGGTACCTTGTCGTGGGGTTTGAGGTTCGAACCTGGTAACTTAGGATCATGCTTGTTGGGTGCAAACAAAATGGATGATGCAGCAGGCATGTGTTTAGTTGGTTTACTGGAGGCGTCGGGCTTACCTGCGGCTTTCGTGTAATCTGCTAAGGATATACCAGTTGGCGCTTGTGACCTGTGAAGGTAAGAACGTTTTTAATGTTTTCTGACCTTTTATTAGGCAGTAGCGCTTGTTTATTGCCGTGGTTTTAGTATTAAGAGCTAAGAGACTGTTGTGTGCCTAAAAACCTAAGAAAATGACTAGTGATGAACAGTGTAAACATAAGGGTGTGGTTGTATTTGTTAAACAGTGTTTACTTTCACTCCTACCTTGGTTTCGGTTTAATATTTGACGACATGGCCCCGGATATTTGGTTTGGTGGATATGTAGAGTTGCTTGCTGTATTAGGTCGCATGGGCAAGGCTGTCGTCTTCTTGACAGGTGGGCTGTTATTAGACAGCTGTTTTCTTACTGCTGGCTTAGCTGAAGGCTGCTGGGTTTCTTTTAAAGCTGGTGTGCTCATTTTCCTCCCACCGTCTTGGTTAGGTTTGTTTAATTGACCACCACCGTAGCGGAAATTTGACGACTCATAGCTCGACACCGGCCTGGTCAATGGACTTCCACGACCTTGAGGTCTGTCGCCACGGGAGGGTTTGGGAGGTGGGGGGCCAAGGAAATCTTCAGGCCTATGCATCGGTGACATCACTTGATTATCTTTTTGGTTCAAGCTTTTGCGGTGCTTTGCTTGTTCAAAAGGACGGCCCGGTTCGTCGTTATTTCCAGCAGATGTGGGTTTTTGAGATGACGGTGGTGGTTTTGGAGTTATTGTCACATTTTCATAGTTTTTCGACACCAATGCCCTGGAGAGGCTTGAATTAGACACACCTCCTTGGTCCTTTATATATTTAACGAACATCTCTGAAACAGCGAGATGAACGAACTCGTATTGATCCTGAGGGTACATGATAAGGTTAGCGTAAACATGCAGCATAACGTTCGCTTACTACAGATAAGGGTTATTGTTAAAATACCTTTGTTTGTACGACTGCTGGTCTTTGTTTTCTCATTTCCGCCACAACGTTGAACACTGTAATGCTTCTTAACAGTTTCTGTTTACAAATATGGGCATGTATGGCAAAATAAACACAAAAGGCAGGAGGTTCATTGAGGTAAATAAATACAAATAGTTGTGTTTCAAGCAGCTTAACGATTAATTTATAACCTCAGGCATTTTGAACCGTATAACAACTGACATAACATTTCTTAACCATTACCAAAATGGCTTAAATACCCATTTACTAAAACGTCAAAAAATGTATACAAAAATGGGCTGGTATACAGTAGACACACATCAACACATGTACATACCTTATGCAGTAACAGGTTCCTAAAATAATCAATTGCGAGAACTGCTCCTGTCCTTCCACATCCAGCACTACAGTGAATACACAGGGGAACTTGGGAATCCATGCTAAACAACAGTGTTATGTTAGAACAAGTTTATGATAAACGATATCAGGTTTTTACTTAAAAGCTCGCTTTAAGGATGCTAGAAATATGCAAATAGTAGCGTTGTTGAAAAAATGACATTAAATTACCTAAACAGATATTTTGCCTTGTGTAAAAAGTAAATTACATCCTGCTTGCTCAAATGTAGAACAACATGTTTACAATTACCATAAACTATAAATTTTCATGGTTGATATAACCTTATGATATGGCAGCTGCACAAATGAAATGTAAAAAGTAGGTTTTAGTATGATTGTACATTTGTACCTGTAAGGTTGAATGTCACGGGCGTACTTTATCATATTTAAGATCTCATCCCTTATTCTTGGCACACCGTGGTCAGGCCAAGCTTTATACTGGATCTGGGATATTTTTCGTTTTTCCTTTAATAACAATGAGAGTAAATAAAGTATTGGATTTGTTTGGAACTTGTGTTGCATTAATTGTTATCCTGACACAGTTGCTGTTTACGGTATAATACAGGAAACGCTCATTCGCAGAGAATTGCATAAGCGCTCTGAGGTCATATTAAACAAGCGGCCACATTCTTGCTTGCTTACAAAAGAACCTGTCACACTTTGTAGATGTGTAAATCAACTCTACCTCCTGTGTAAGGCGCCAATTTCCTCTTTGCAATGTGAGGTTAGCTTTCACATGGCAATTACACAAGTAACACCCAGTGCTTTATGAGCGCCAACATCAAAATTAATCACTACTGCCATGACAAGTTCAATGCTATTATAGGAATTTAACATGACCAAGCGCTATCACAACCAAGTAAGGCAACAAGTAAACCATGTCACTTAACAAATATATTATATTCAAAATCCTTAAGAAACATACATATATTTAAAACCCCAAATAACTACATGAAAGGAAAGTGAGTTACGTCACGTTTCAACTACACGAAACGCTGTAAAAATTCCCCTATTGCAATGACCTCGTGATAGAACAAGTAAGTTTATGTAGTCCAACATGACGGTTTGCATAGTCACTGTGTTTTCCTTGCAACAAAAGCATAGAGTTGCCCATTTCCTCAAATGAAAGGCAAGGTTACATGTGTACATCCCACACAACTACATACTGTATGAATACCCTACCTGGCCTCTCTGTACAACAAGGTGGCGAATAACGAAGCCGTGTTCACTGTTTTCCTCACGAGTCTAAGTAAATGAAATCATATATTACGCAATTGTCTCAATAGTGGTGTTGCATTGACAATGCATGGTGTAAATTACATACCAGGATGATTAAGATGTCATCATACTGCTTTAATTCCTGTTCTTGAGGCCAATACCTGTTTAATTGGGACATTAACTTTTGAAAACAATACAGCACACTAGCACAAAATTACATATTAGATATTATCATACTTTTTTGCTACATTCTGTATTTTAATATTTTGTACATTTGTGCAATGTGATAGAAATTAGGCAATGTTTGCAAGTTTTATTAAGTTATATATATTTAATATTTAATGTGTTTTCAACTTTTAAATTTAGTTACCTCTGTTAATGTAAATACAGGAACTTTATAGTGGTAGGGAAAATAATTAAGCTAACTCCCCACCTTTCACACTTCTGTTTTCCTAGCTCAATTTCCCTACACACCATCACAATTGTACTAATCCTATATTCCCACAACATTCGCCAAAAATCAGTCACAGTGTGTGGAAGTGGGCCTTGTGAAGCAATGTAACTATTTTTTCCATCTGTGCCCTGTAACAGATTAGACAAATTGTAAGAAAAACTAACATACATAAAATGTAATACATGTATAGGAAACCCTAAAACAGCCATTCAGCATATTTATACAATAGGCGTACAGAAATATTTTTATTACTCAGCCACAGAGCAAACCAATGTAAAGCTGTATACAAGATAACACATTAATAAACAACTTTAACTTAAATATTAACAAACCTTTATAAAACTTGCATTAATATAATCTGAAGCATTGTTGATTGTGGATAACTTGACCCTTGTTGTATCAACTGTAATTTAAACATATTATTCACAATATAAAAAAATCAGAAATTTTGGGACCCCTTTAAACATAAGAAAAAAAGAATTAAAATGTCACACATTTTAATATTGACATATTGAGAGTAATTCACAGAACTGCCAAAGTCAATTCACAGAATTACAAGTCAATGTGAGGTAGAATTGAATTACGCATAAATTAGATTGACATCATAGTCTATTTATGTGTATATAAATAATATTTATGGTGACTTATCTGGCTTTATATTATGTATACAAAAGAATTTATATGAAAAGGTATTGATGCAGTAAAAGTTATGAATTTTTAAAGTGTATTAAATATACTGTAATTAATAATCAGTCCGTGCCATTTCAGACACATTAAAAATGGTGTAATTTCTTTACTCACATGGTAATATATCTTTATATCGGTTTTTCTTTTTATTTTCAGGTTTTTCACCAGAACTTGATTTGTATTGGGAATCTGAACTTATTTTTAATGATGCGGAAAGGTGTTTTAGTTTCTGTAAATTAATAAAAAATAGTTTGACACAAAAAAACATAGTTTTAGGGTATTTCTTGTACTAAAATGCTAAATTAAAGAAAGAAAAACAAATGTTAATGATAGAAATGATAATAAAAAGTGAAAACTTTGTTGTTTAAAAAGACATTAGCTATAATGTATTAAACAGTAAAACAAATAACAAAAATTCATTTAAGGAATTAATACAACTAGAAATTGAAACAAAGCTTCAATCATAACTTTTTTAATCTTTAACAATAATAAAGTTAACATTTTGACGATCTTACTTGAAAATCCACTGAAAATCCATCTTCACCCTTTATATTTTGGTCGTATAATTTTTCAGCATTGTTGATAAAATCATCAATTACATCTTGTGTGGATGACATCTTTGCTTTCTTGCCAAAGCAATATTTTAAACCAAAGTCATAACTTGAAATTTTCCCTACCCAGCAACGTAATTACACTGGATGGTGTTGCGAAGGGGATTTTGCAACATATAAACGTTAACGTCTCTACGTTGCAATATATAACACTGCAATACAAAGATGCACAATTAGGTTAGTTAGATTGCTTTTATATGGAGGATAAAAGGGTCTGCCCGAAAATATAGGCCTTCCTCGAATCCTCGTAAAACAGAACACTCGATAAATAGGTATAAACGTCTGTTTCATAATGTATCTATCTAACATCCACAGTACACTAGTTAAAAGTGAAACTACAGGCTTTAACGTCACACCACATAACCTCTTACCGTATATACACTTTCCACTAAACCACAATTTGTAGTCCACAAACAATTATTTCCTGCTCCCTTGTGCTCTGTTGCGCCACATGTGGAGCGAGATTAGTAGCATTTGAACATTACTTCATTTTGTTTGCAAGTGGTCATGTGTCGTTGCAATAGAATCGATAATAAAACAAGAACAAGTCAATATTAAAATGGCTAAAACAAACTATAACAGAACCTTTTAATTCATCAAAGTTGAAAGAACAAGAAATCACAGATCTAATGCATGAGCACGTATAAACTAATAATTTGAATAGTATTAATTAACCCTATTACTACAATGGTCGACTGAGATCGATAAAAAAAACAAATCAAAAGTAACCAACAAAGCGGGCATTGGTGACTGTAGAGCAGTAGGTAGAATGCATCTACTCGTGTATTATAACTCATTAAACTTAAGACGTATAAGGATTGACGTTTGGTAAAGAATAGGTGTAAATACGCTTTGTACACCTCCTGTACCATGTGTTGACATGTAAACTTACACTAGTTATCTATAGATTCGATATGACTACTACCGGGCACAAAAACCACATTTTTGAGCACGTTAGTGGTCATATAGATCCTTTTTCGTCGAACAGTTGTTCTTATTGTTGTAGTTGTTGTTTTAGCGACTTTTTAACGCACTTACCTCATTTTTTAATTCTAGCACCTATTCTTTAATTTCTTGATTGAAATCAAATCATAATATATATTTATAATTTTTAAACTAAGTTTTCAGAATTGAAACCGCATAATTAGCGATTAATTAACAGTTACTTTACTGTTTGATCAAATGCGCCAAATTCAAAATGCACCTTAAAATTTAATAAAATAATTGTACTCTATAAAGTATTTTAAACTAAGCATAGTTTTATAAACCATATTGCATATGATCGCCTAATTAGCGAGTAATTAACGATTACATTCATGTTTGTTTATGGCGCTACATTGCTGTTTGATTTTTACTTAAAATGTACTTTACCATTGATTAATCGACTGTATTCGATACAATAATTTTAACTAAGTATAGCCTTATAAACCATAGTGTATAAAATCGTCCAATTAGTAATTAATGATAGTAATGCTTGCGAGTCAAGTAAACTGCCATGCATTGGGAAGTCGCTGGTAATCGGTAACTTTTGGCTTTGTTCACGTTATGCAAATATAAACAATAAGTATATATAGTATCAGTCTCATATATCTCTTATTAAAAGAAAACAAATCCAAAATAATTGTTACGGCAGGCGAGGATCGAACCCGGAACATGACGTTAGTAAAGCGTCGAGACAGGGGTTATATTGTCTGGGAATTTGGAGGACACGTGTTGGTGAGATAAGGAATCCTCACATCGATTCAATCAAACTATTTTCATTTAAGTGGGATGCATTAAAAGTTTTTGATCAAGCTCAGTCGACCGTTGTAGTAAAAGGGTTAATTAATACTATGCCTATTAATGAATGAATGAATGTAACTTACTTTATCCTCGCGTGGCCGGAAAACGACAGTCGTTATAACACGGGTTTAACACCTCGCGCCAGCTTACGAGTTACCAAGTATGTTACTTTGTAGATGATTATTTTTTGGGGGATTTTTTTCTCATTTTTATGTATGGCTGATAATTTGGACAACCCATTAGTGACCACTGGGTTGGAGCAATTGCCGTTAAGTGTCTTGCTCAAGGACACATACGCCCACAATGGTAGCAGCGACGAGCCTTGAACCCATTACCTCTGGGTTAGAGGCAGGCGCGCTAACCACTACGCCACGGCGCCGGATAGTTTACTTAACGTGCTCACGCATTAGATCTTTGATCTCTTGTTTTAAAGTTTATTTGAATAAATGCATAATTTTTTTAATGTTATCGAACAATTATAAAAATTAAAACATAAAATATAAATTTTATACTTTCAACTTTTTTAAAAATAGTTTTATTATTTTTTTGCATTGTAAACCATTTCGAATAGATGTCGAATAGACTCGATAATTAGTGCCGAAACAGCCGGAAGTAGACCGGCGAAAAACTTTGGTTGAGGGCGGAACGAACGCCTACTTTAGTTCATTTATAAAAATTACATACCTTTTTAGCAGCCGCAGATTTAAGTATTGAATTATACGATCTGGTGATCACATTTATATAAATTTGGACCATCGTCAGTGGATTAAAAGTCAAATTCGATAATGGTACGTGTAAAGGAAATAAAACTTGTTGATCTATACTTTAACTTAAACGAATCTTATCTATTACAACGCATATGTATCAGTGTATCTTTTAATAAATTATTTTACCGCAGTCAACGACTTTGCGACCGTATTTAAACGCAGTTCGAGCGACATTGAATGCCTCGATGTGTTTGGAGAATTTCAACTCACAAGTTGTGGAACGTCATGTTAAACCAGAGGTAATATTTTGGTGCTAGTGGAGTGGTTAGCAAATACGGTGGGGGGGGAAGATTCTTCAGTAGCACCAATATTTTGGGTACACCACTTGTATATCTATATTTATTAACTGCATATATATTGTCGTGGTAATAAATCAGTTTTACCTTAAGTTACATGACATGCACATTAATTACAGTAATATTTTACAATAGGACACACATCATTGTCAGACCTTGTCCTGTTATGTAAGGAATAAACAAATTTCATTTAGACTAAATTTCGAGTAAGTTGCGTAACAACTTGCAATACAGCTTCATTTATCCATTATACATTATGCAGGTTGAAGTAAAAACAAGCAAAGAACTTCTATTAACACCACTCGTAATTGCACGAAATGAAAAAGAAAAAGTTTTAATTGAATCATCCATTAACTCCATTCGCGTCAGTATTGCTGTCAAACAGGTACATTTTTTGCAATTATTAGCATAAACTTTATTCTCATAGAAATGCAATAGCTATGTAGTTAAGCTGGTGACAATCCATAGCCCATATTGGAATAAGGCATTTGCGCATTGTTAGGTTTACCCCAAAATTTATGCAGAAGTCTTATATAATGGGCTACAAAAAAATGTAAAAAAATATTGCCATTAAAAAACAAACTTTTTAATCTGGTCCCTAGCTTTACGATTTTTAACCTTTTTAACCAATGTAACACGAACACCGTATGTGTAAGAAATTTCATAGAAAAAATTAAAAAACATGTTTTAACACCAAACTAAAATTGCTGACAAAGATTCAATGATTGGATTAGTAATGCCAATTAGGAAATGCTTAATAACCGTCACAAGACTCTGCAAAACATTGGTTGAAAATCACAAGTGTAGCTAGCTTACCAGACTAAGTTTACTGTGGTGGCCTCAAACCTGGTTTTAAATGTAAAAAAAACATGCAGTTTAACATGAAAGCCAATATAGCCAGTACAAAATTATTCAAATTCATCTTAGTCACTATTAATGTTGAACAATTGAATATTTTTATTGCATTTTAAACTTTCAATGGCAGGCAGATGAAATCGAACAAATTCTGTGCCAAAAGTTCATGAGGTTTATGATGATGAGAGCTGAGAATTTTGTTGTTCTACGAAGAAAACCAGTTGAAGTGGGTATCATGTATAGGAAAAGTTTTGCTATAGCCATACCCATTTATGTGTTTAGAATGTGTGAATACCAGTCTTCTGTACATGTGTACAATTCCAATTTTAAAATTAAAAGTTCGGTCTTAGAAATTATTTCGGATCTATAAATCAATTGTTAAAGGCAAAAGCAGAATGAAGTATTCCTTTTGTCTTAATCTGCCACCTTGTTTAGTTTATAAGTTGTAAACTAAAACTAGTATGACAACTATAGTAATAAAGCATATACATGTATGTTTTATGCTCATGTAGTGTGTAGTGTCTACAACAATAAGGTCAATTTAAGCTATACTTTAGCTTCAAGTCAAGGCTTTTCCTTAATTGTGTATTTACTATTTAACTATTTTTTTCTATTGCAGTCTGTGTGTATAACAATAAGGAAACTTTTACTGGTAATTATCATTTGTTTTGATCTTCAGGGATACGACATCAGCTTCCTCATCACCAACATCCACACGGAGCAGATGCTCAAACACAAACTCGTTGACTTTGTGATTCACTTCATGGAGGAGATCGATAAAGAAATAAGCGAGATGAAACTCTCTGTGAATGCAAGAGCAAGAATCGTAGCAGAAGAATTTTTAAAAAAGGTGACTTGTTATGGCAGTTTGGTATATCAATGTAAAAGCTATGAGTTTCTGCCTTGGGCCTGGTCACTACACTAGTGTTTTTCACTTCAAAAGCAAACTTGTGGTCAGATTTTTAGTATGTTGTCATGAAACTTGTGTATTTGTTACAACAATAAAATAGATTTATTTTTAATTTCATGTTTAATAAATTTAAACTACACTTCTGTAAATTAGTTCTTTAATGTTTCTGTATGATTCAGGATGTATATTAATTTGCAAATTTTCTTTTTACAGTTTTGAAACATTCCATGAGGTGCCCACTCAAATCACTGCACTCGCAAACAAATTTCAACAAGATTTTATTAAAAGTTTTGCTAGAGCAAAATCTTTGCCTGATGCACTTGTGTAACTGTTTGCAGCTTTATTTGTTCTGCAGCTGCTGTATATTAATCAAGAGCAGTCATAATTAAACCTATCTCATAATAATGATTGCTATCCATGACCAGTTACATTGAATTCTTATCACAATTAAATGTTACTGGTCAAGTTTAGTTTGGTAAATTTTCCATCATACCCAGCGATTTTGGTTCTGAAATTTTAAAGGCCTTTTTTGCCGTATTTAAATTAATTTCGAATATGATTATGTACGCAGTGTAACGATGTATATATATGTGATATTATAATGGTCAAAGTCAAAAGATCGTGGCAAATTTTGTGTTACTTGATTGTCACCAAACGCATGGTATTATTATTCATGCAGTTATTTTACACAAGGTCCTAGAAATTCAGCTAGATTTAGCCAATCACCCCAGCACCCTGATAGTTAAGTACACCAGAATGGATTGCGTTTT
Source organism: Ciona robusta (assembly GCF_009617815.1). Lineage (NCBI taxonomy): Eukaryota > Metazoa > Chordata > Ascidiacea > Phlebobranchia > Cionidae > Ciona > Ciona robusta. Next base: position 2,225,824 of record NC_143242.1, on the reverse strand, counting down.
AGGACAGTCTTTTTCAAACTTCTTAAAAATCTGCCTGGTGGACCCTTTGCACATTTTTTGATATTTCACAGCCCTATAAAAATCAAAGAAGGCTATCCCGAAAATGCAAAAATCATACCATTGAAATAAAAAGCAAAAACTATGAAATATCTCTGAATAGCAAAAACTATAAAATATATCCCTCTGAAAACTGCTGTGCGGACTCCGTAGTTGGTCCGCAGAACCTAGTTTGGGAACCGCTGCTTTAGGAATTCATGCAACCGGTGACTCCTGTCTTGCCACAACTCAATGTCCCAAAGTGATGTTCTCAATTTGTAGTGTTTTAACCCAGAAATTTAGGCAGCTACATTTTAATGTGGAAGATCTACACATTAAAGATGTTGTTTTTTAGAGGATACTTAGAAGCAGCCCTATTGTTCTTAAACACTTGTAACTATGCTCCAAAGGCAGGCGTTTTTAAGTTCTACTGATTCAATTCTAGAGCCTTTTATTCACATTACAATCACACACCTGTAAACTAATTGTACAGTGGAGCCTTCATAATTTCTGTGAGGGAACTTAAAGTCTATTCACATAGTACAGCATTACACTATGAGATCGGCAAGCAGTGATTTATGTACAATAACACCAATACGGGCGAACAGGAATTAAATTATTAAATAGTTTAGGCATGAATTTTCTAACGCAAAGAAATGAAAGAGGCAAGCGCAATGTTTTAACTCAAACTGCTTCAGCCACTAATAGTGGTTTAAGAAGCAATCGTCATGAAAGTTGCTTTCAAGAGAGAAAACAACATAAAACACCGTTGCTTGCCAGAAAAGTAAACCAGCTGCCAACCAAGTAACCACCAGAACTAAAACACGAACCTAAAATTTGAGGATGTATTTCAAATTGACTATGGCTGTTGCGACAAAAAGAATTAGAATTGTAAGCCAGAAATACTGATGATTAGATTGGTGGTTACTTAGTTATTGCAGCTGGTATTTAACCTCAGCAACCACTTTGGTCAATGGCTGCACCAGATCTCTTCGTTACATTTAACGTGGTGAAGAGCTGTAAAAAAAAATTTAGTTATTATATTATCAATAAAGGCATCTTATATTGTATAGTCACTAAAAACTCGAATACGGTAAAATAATGTGGTTTTATGATAGTTATTGAGATTATACAAAGTATAGTAGGGTGAGAGAAGATAGGGCACACTTTCTTTGGATTTTCTCGTCCAATTTGGTAGTAAACAAAGAACATTTAAAGAATTTTAAAGCCATATCTTCATGACTCCCAAATACTGTTGTTAATTGGTTAAAACATGATCAGGACATTTTGAATATTATGTGTTAAAGGTGTCCCATCTTTTCCCACCCTACTATAATATGCTAGTTCCAAACCTCAGCAGTAGTTGGATGAATTCCAATTGTTTGATCAAGTTGAGCTTTGGTGATTCCACATTTCATGGCAGCAGCAAAGCCTTGCATTACTTCACCAGCATTTGGACCAAGGTAGTGCAAACCTGACGAATAGTGAAAGGAACATTAAATTTAGTTTGTATTCAAAGGCACTTACACTTTCTCTCAAATGTAGAGCTTAGAAGATTAATTAGTTTTATCTGATACTTAAAGAGTGTACAGTAGTTAATAGGTTATCTTTTCCATAAAAACTTGTGCTGTATTTGCTATTGCTTTTACAAACAGTGACTTGTATATCATAATATTGAGATATATTGTAGTCAGAAAACAGGAAATTAACCACGTAGCTGATATTTCCTTCTCAGTCAGAAACAGAGCTGTGAATTCAGCTATGCAGACCCGCAACACAATATACAATGGCAAGTATAGAATGCTAATACAAATATCCAATATGCAGCTATGTATAAGATACAGTAATAGTTGATAAAGTGGTATATAGATTTTGGCTCACCAATCACTCTTTCACTGTCCAACTTGTTGGTGATAGCTTTCACATAACAAGTATTGTTGTCATGGCCAGGCACTGACCATTCTAATGGCCACACATTTGTGTGGTAGACCTGAATGGAAATAAAGTTTTTGTAATTATACAATGTAGCTCCAATTAAATGATAAATCAATGCAATAAACAGGTTGCCAGTTGTCACTTTAATTATACATAGGATTTACAGTTTAATGATAAATCAATACATTTAATAGGTTTTCAGTTATCACTGCTGTATGTTATATAATATAGGGTATTCTCAGTGTTTATATAAGTGCTAATTTAAATAACTCACTTCCAAGTTGTCTTCTCCATACTTTGCAATAGCTGCTTCTTCTGAAAGTCCACAACAACTGTATTCAAGTGGAGTGAACACTGTAGTGGGGACACCTTCGTAGTCACACTGTTGGTAAATGCAAGTCATTTATATCGTATATCATAATTGAAGACGTCAAACACATTTAAACCTAAATTTATGTAAGACAAAGCTGATACGCCATCTATGGTACTATAAAAAAAAGCAATTTTTATTAATTACACCCAAATTTAATGCAAAAAGAGAAACCTGATTGATTGAATAAATGTAACTTAATTAACCTCACACTACACTCTAACCTCTGATCTAAAGGCACCTTCGTGTTAGCCATATATCACAATTAAATACATATATCAGTTTGTATGTAGCATACCTTGAGTGTTGAACCACCATATAATCGTTCTGATAGAAGTCGACCAGCATGGATTGCTACAGGAGTTAACTCTGGTCTTCCTTCACCATTGTCTCCAATGCAGAAAATATTTTCCACATTTGTTTGATCATAGTCATTTACTGGAACTTTTCCATTTCTATGGGATTAAACAACAAAAAACATTGGCTTTAAATGTGTTACATACTATTCTATTAGGGTGAGGTCCTACAGTTGGGGCATGAGAGGAAATTACAATTTAGGTCTAACTTTACCCAACTTTTTTTATTACTCTAAATATCTTTGTAACTTGGATGTTCTTGTATTAAACCATTGAAGAAAATGAAAGTGAAAATGCGTAAAAGATTTTCGAATTGGGTAGGATCATGTATTATGCAAGACTTAAATCAAAGTGTGATTCTAAGCATATACTATATATCAAATATAAGGTCGGTTTCTTTTACTTGCTAACTTGAACATTGATTTTGTCCAACCCGATGGTTTTGGTCACAGAGTCTCTTCCTATTGCCAGTATAACCTGTGTGTTGGTTTAATAATAATATATCAATATGTTTACATTACCAATGTAAAACAGACAAAAAATTGGTAGTTTTAGCTTTTGAAAATTCAGACATTTTTATAAACTACATTCACACAACGAAGCAAGGATTTTTTTGGTTTATGCAGAGTCAATATTTGTCTGGTAGTGGACAATGATATTAAATTGAGTTGTCAGCAAAATCTATGCACTAGTCAAACTCATTGTGTTTTTCCGGTGTGAGCTTCACACTACATACCAGTCCTGCAGTATTGAATACACAAAGCAATATTACTGTTACTGGTGTATAGAAATTCCATAGCGGCCAATATCCGTACCGTGTTATAATCTCCAGTGACCTCCTCTCCGTTTTCCGTCATTTTCCCAGTAACTCTCAGCAGACCTGGTTCTCCTGCTTCTACTTGCTCTATCTTGACAGGAACACATCTGGAAACAAAACCGGTTTACAGTTCATAGAATTGAATGAAATTTATTTCATCTCTTCAGTCACGATAATAAGGACCAGGGAAGATTACAAAAGCAAAATGACAGGTAGAAACAGTAAAACGACACATTTAAACACGCTTGTTGATAAAAAACAAGAAATTATGTTTTGGATAAAAGGGGATTGAACAACTTGTGTAGATATATTAGTTGCAACTTGCAAGTGGTATTTTATTGGTGATGCCAATTTGCAATAATAAATAATTTAATACCTTCTAAGAAACTGCACTCCTTCTTTTTCCATGTAACCAGCTGCTTTATCTGCCATTTGCTGGTCGAATCCTGTTAAAACCAGTATTGTTGATCGCTGAAGAATGACAGAAGTATGACACAGAACAACAAACTTATATAAATGTACATATTTCTTACAAATGCATTTTCCCACCAATTTAGAAATCTAATTCCTACTGGTTAAACAGCTCAAATATATTAACTGACCTCTTAAAAAGATGGAACGAACCATAACAGTTACATCAAGTCCAATCCCTTTTAAGAACCCAGCACATTCCAGTGCAACATATGATGCTCCAATCACCAGTGTCTTACCAGGACAGTATGGCAGTGAAAACAAGTCATCACTGAAAAAGTAAAACGTTCAAATTCATTATTTTGTAAATGCCACTTAAAAATGAAATAAAATAGAAACAGATTAGTTGCATTTGTAAGTCCGAAAAAAGATTTAAAAATATTTTTGGCTTGTTAGGGCAACATACTTTCAATTTGTGAAACGCCTAGATTGGTAACAGATAAGTTTAAAAAGGTTAAAAAAGGTACTCATTACCTTGTAATGCAATGTTCTTTTGCACCTGGTATATCAGGGTAGCGAGGTCTTTCACCAACTGCTACGATGAATTTATCTGCAGTCATCTTTGTCTCTTTACCACGCCTGTTCACAGTCTGTAATAAACAATCATGTTAGTTAAATGTTCATTGTGTGCTCTGATAAAAAATACTTTTTATTGAGCGTTTATTCCTAGTTTTTTAACTATAGCAAAAACAAGATAGTTCTACATGAGTGAATAAACAATTACCGTTATAGTGTGTTGGTCTTCAAACTTTGCATAAGCGTTCACATAGTTAACTTTCTTCTCCCGGAGTTGAACCCGGTACCCCCAGTTTAAAGAGCCAATGTAGTTTTGCACAGCTTCTACCATGCCCTCCCATTTGTTTTTCACTATTTTAAAAAAGAGTTATGTACACGTATTTATGCTAAAACTGAAAAATGTGCACCAACTCTGGTGAAATTTATGGAATATTAAAAAAGAGAACAATGCATTATTAAAAAATGTAACCCAAAAAGATATATCATATTTACCCTTAATATCCACACATAATAGAAAAATCCTTCAAACAATGAAATCATTACATACCTGGTTCTGAGGTTAACTGCCATCCAAATGACTTTGCATCTTCAATGCTTTTACCCAGCATTGAAGCTTGGTGCATAAGTTTCTTTGGAATGCAACCAACATTGACACAGGTGCCTCCCAATCCCCACGAAACACCCTTTGGGGTTGGTTGGACAAAGTCGCATACTGCCACCTAAACATTATGTTATATTTATATTATACATTTGATATTTTTATGTTTACATACCGATACCATATATATGTTGTTTTTTTATGTTAATTTGTGTTTTTATGTTAATGTTTATACAACAAATTATCACATTTTGCCTTTCCAATCATACATAGCCGATTCACTTTGTTGTATGTTTATATTACCATTAATATAGTATATGAGACAATATATGCAAAACTTATTTTTATGTTAAGTATATTTATTATATATACCTTTTTTCCAAGTTCACTTGCTCTTTTGGAAGCAGCCAATCCCCCAGAACCACCACCAATCACAATAAGATCGTATTCATATTCATGGGTGGATGAAGGTGCCTCAATCATTTTTAACAACAGGCCCTCACTGTGTGCCTGGCAATATAAATACAATGATAATGTCAGGTGTCAATACCATATCTTCGTGAAAACATCTGCGAATGACTGATCTGTTCTTTTGGTTAGGTGGCTTGAATGGTGCAAGCTACAAATGTATTTAATGTGATGGAAAAAACATTGTGTGCTAATCAACAATTACCCTTAAATTAAAGAATTACTATACTTTAAGCACCATCAAGAAATATTTAACAGATTAAGCATGAAAGTACAAACAATAACATAGGCCTATTTAAAATGTAACATTTTAAAATTACTTTAAAAGTTGTATCACAGCCCCCCAAGTGCCGGCCTTTAATGTAAACATTGGGAACAGTTTGTTGTCCAGAAACTTCCAACAGTACTGCTTGAACTTCAGCTGAATTTTCTGCAAATTATAGTATTGTCAGTATTCTTAATCGGGTTTTATGACATAGAGTCTTGGGAAATGGTAAAATATCTCATTCCTACCAAGTTGATTAATTTCCAATGCCTTGTACGTAACTTTTAACTCATCGAATAGGGATTTGACCTGAAAAGATTTGTAAAGGTATTCAGACAGTACATCAAACCATTACTAAAAATATCAATTTACCTTAGAGCAAAATCCACATGTAGTTTTACTGAACACCATCACAGGATTATCCTTTATGTTCTGCTCGACCAGCGACCTCACGTTTTCCGTAGGCGGCATCTTGGTTGAGTACGTTGTCCACAGACTCGAATATATCTTTGTGTAACGTCTGAAGCCCTATGAATTATGCGTGTAATGATTTTCCGCTCTGAAATTTACATGCATGAGTACAAAATCTACGCTTACCGATAAAATAAATGACATTCAGCGCGTTGTTTAGTCGTCGTTTAATTGATAAAACGATTGTAAATTAGAAAGTTACACCCGATTTTTGAGCGTTCTATCGGTAACTGTCTCTTTCGCTTACTAGTTATTATCTACACACATTACAAAGCGCTTGATCATTAGACGTGAATGCACCACGCGTTGTGTTAATGTTTGACCCAGACGCGAATTTTACAGAAATAACTGTGGAGTCAGAATGATGCTGCCTTTTTCGCGAGTTGCGATTGGGCAGGATTTTGTAATGTCATGTTGCGTCAGTTCTGCAAACTATGAATTGCGAAAGCGGTAATCACCGACCTAATCCGATATTGTCCGATTCTCACGTTGGTTTCTTTTATTTTACGCATACTTTTTCTTTCTCTACAGCCGCAAAAGCTTTCTATTGGCTAATTATTGTGGGCGTGTTTTCTGTTAACAGTACGCACGCTTTAACATTAAAAACCTTGTACGGTATTACCGTATTTACAGAGAAGCTACAGTGCTACACGATCATAAACTTAAAAGATGCTGCGTCGGGCGACTTCTAGTATTCTATCGCAATACTACACTAAAGGAATAAAAACAACCTACTTACTTCGGCAAGCAAGTACTGCAATACCAAACGCCAACTCTCATAAAGGAAAGCTTTCGGCTACCGAAATAATTGAGGTAAGCTGTCGTAAAAACTTCGGTAAAGTTTCTTATGCAAAATTGTAGTACTAACCTAAGACATAGATGTCTGGTTTTAATACTGTACACCCCTTATTTCCCTTGTTTTCAACGAATATTGTTAATAGTGAAACAAACCGTAGTCACTGCCTTACCATGTAAGTACTGTTTGTCACACAAATCTTGCTGTTTATAAAGAGTTAGATAAAATGGGGTTAAAAGTTCAGTTCTGTACAATTATTAACTTACAAGTGTTTGTCATGTCGAGTGCTCGTACAATGAAATTGAATAATGCTACATCACATTCTAAATATTCATGAGCAAACATAAAAATTATGGTTATTTCTATAATTCTATTGTATTTCATAGTGTAAAAATTATTTATCAAACATAACTAATCACTAATGCTAATGCATATAAATTTTATTCAAAACTTTTTTCTGTTTTTTATTGCTTGGGCTTTGGGGTAAACGGACATTAATGTGGCAATAAAAAACAATGCTTTCAAAAGCAACTTATTATAATCTTACGAAAAAAACATTATTAATGGAAGTATAGGGTAATAATACAAATACTAATCATACAAGATATTATGCAGTCTATATTTTCTGAGAAACCTTAACTTTTTCTCTTTTTTTTCACAAAAGCAAAATATCTCCTACAAACTTTTAACAGTCTTGTTCTAAAGCTTTTTTTCTATAATTTATTATTTTTAATTAAATACTTTCTTTTAAACATAAGCTTACCCGCAAATAACGTCTATTTGACTAAAAAGCCCTGAGTTTTATAACTATATAAAGCACAAGAAGTAACCAAAGCATTACACTTGGTCCAACTATGTGGTAAACACTTTTGAAAATCAAAAAGGCAATTTTATAGTGAAAAAAACAAACGAAAAAAGTATAGAATGTTCGTAAAATTTAAAATTAAAATATACCAGCAACAGGGTACTTAAATATGTAGCAAATACCTGAGTTTATAATAAATTTATTATGAAAGACCTTCTTACAAACAAAAGTTTAGCAAACCCCATAAAAAGATTTTTTTGTTATTTTTTTGTTTCATTTAGTAATTTGTGTTGTACCGAAAAAATTGCCAGCTAGAATAACAGTAAGGATATAAAATAAGCCAAATAAATGTCCCCTTTACCCACAAGAGCTGTTCACTATAAAATGTTCTTTTTAGCAGGCTAGTAAGGTTGTCCTTTCTTCCCCCATTGTTTTTTATTACCCCACTTTACTGTGTATGTATAAATCAGAATTAAATTTATTTTGATGAATTATATAACTTTTCTTACAGAACAGATTGATATGTACACTCTTAGTTATTAAATTGTGTATATAATTTGCCTTTCTTATCACAGAGGGAACGTCAGTATGGTGCGCATAATTACGACCCTTTACCAGTTGCCTTATCTGCTGGAAAAGGTGTTCATGTGTGGGATGTGGATGGGAAGAAATATTTTGATTATTTGAGTGCTTACAGCTCAGTCAATCAAGGACATTGTCATCCAAAAATTGTTGACGCTCTTGTGGTGAGAATTTATAATTTGGGTTTGAAAGTAGTGCTTTTATAGTTTGGCCAAATACCTTTATTTAATTCTAGTAATAATATATCAAGAAAGGATTAGTTTTAATACATTTCGTTGCAGTTGCACCGGTAAAATAAAAAAAATAATTCTTATAAAAAAGGATAACCCTCGCAATCAATATGTGAAAATAAATATAAAAGTTAATATGCATGTTGATAGAGCCAAGCATCAACACTTGCAATCACTTCAAGAGCTTTCTACACAGATGTGCTTGGAGAGTTTGAAGAATATATAACTAAACTCTTTAACTTTGATAAGGTCTTACCCATGAACTCAGGTAATCATGTGCAGTATTATTATAGCATAAAATATCGCATTCATAAAGTTATACTTTACACAGATTTGACAGAGAACAAATTAAATTCTTAATGAAATAAATGAGTATATAACTCACGCTTACTAAATGCTCATTATTAACTGGTTTTGAATCTGTGACTCAGTTTTGATCTATTAAATGGATTACAGGTGTTTTATAAGACAATTCCAAGCTAAATGAATGTAATGAATGAATGTAACTTACTTTATCCTCGCGTGGCCGGAAAACGACAGTCATTATCACATGGGTTTTACCTCTGGGTTACAGGCAGGCACACTAACCACTATGACACGGCGCCGGACAAATAATAACTGAATGTTTATTGCAGGTGTTGAAGCTTGTGAGAGTGCATGTAAGCTAGCTCGACGATGGGCATATGATGTTAAAGGTGTGCCTAACAACGAGGCACGGATTGTGTTTGCTTCTGGAAACTTCTGGGGTCGTTCACTTGCTGCTGTGTCTGCCTCAACAGACAGTGACAGCTATGGGGGGTTTGGTCCATACATGCCAGGGTTTTCTATTATTCCTTACAATGACCTCTCTGCACTGGAGGTGTGTACTTCATCCTTTTTCATTGGTGTATAATAAAGGCATTCTATGGTGCGGTAATTGAACCATCAACCATTCCAGCATATTTTAATGTATTTTTTTCCCTAAATTATTTTGTTTATTAATATTAATGTTAAAAATTTAAAACCATTTTTTTCATATTTGTTGCAAAACTAGGTGGAATTAAAAAACCCGAACACAGCAGCATATATGGTTGAACCTATACAAGGAGAAGCAGGGGTTGTTGTTCCCGATGAAGGATATTTACGAGGTGTTCGAGATTTATGCACCAAACACAATGTGTTGTGGATAGGGGATGAGGTAAGAGTGGTTGACATAGTGTTTTAAATTCAAGCTTTAACTTAAGTGGCACTTCATATGTGTGGATAATGAAGGGCAACAACAAATAAAATATATTTTTCATCGGAATAATGTATGGGAACACAAAACCATTTTCGCTCATGTAATATTAATGATAAAATAAAACTTAATCAGCTCATTTAACAAGTGTACAAACACATTCTGTAGGTTCTGTATAAATAGGAGATAACTGGTTTGTTCAGGTTCAAACTGGTCTTGGTAGAACTGGAAAACTCTTGGCATGTGATCACGAAAATGTAAGGCCTGATATCCTTGTTCTAGGTAAGTATTATAATGGTTTGTGTTCTGCAAATAGTGTTGTATATTTGAATATGTGATGTGGTTTCATTCTACTTAATTAAAACAGGTCAATAATATTAAGAGTATTGTATTTTAATGTTTTGTATTTACCCGGCGCCGTGGCGTAGTGGTTAGCGCGCCTGCCTGTAACCATTAGGTAATGGGTTCAAGGCTCGTCGCTGCTACCATTGTAGGCGTATGTGTCCTTGGGCAAGACACTTAACGGCAATTGCTCCAACCCAATGGCCTTTAATGGGTTGTCCAAATTATCAGCCATACATAAAAAAAATGAAAAAATCCAAAAAAAAATAATCACTCACAAAGTAACATACATGGTAACTCGTAAGCTGGCACGAGGTGTTAAATCCGTGTGATAACGACTCGTTTTCCAGCCACGCGAGGATAAAGTAAGTTACATTCATTCATTCATAATATAAGAGTATTGTATTAAAATGTATGCCTAAAAATTGTACACAACAGTATGTGTGTTACTCTGCACAATAACACTTATTAATTTAAAAAAAAGGTTGATTTTTCTCAGGTAAAGCATTGTCTGGTGGTATGTACCCTGTCTCAGCTGTGCTTGCCAGAGATGAGGTGATGCTGACTATAAGACCAGGTCAACATGGATCAACGTATGGTGGAAACCCTCTTGGCTGCAAAGTGGCCATGGCTGCCTTGGACGTAAGTTTTTAGAAATATATGTATATGGTTTTGCATGTTGTACTTAAGCTAGCACTTATTGTGGAGCTTCTGTGTTGCTTGATATGTGTTATTAGAAATGTTGCAAGCCAATATTATGTTACGAAACACGATACTGTAATATAATGACCCTTTGTTGTTATTCAATCATTGAATGTTTGTGTTTGAGCTGATTTTCCTTACATTTTACTGCTTAAGCAATAAAGGTTTACCTTTTTTACGTTTTACCTAACGGGATTGCCCCAACCCAGTGGTCACTAATGGGTTGTCTAAATTGTCAGCAACACGATATAAGAAAAAATATATATATTTAAAAAACAATTACCTATTAAGTTTGTAAGCGAGCATGAGGTGTATGAAAAAAGAACACCTATGTTATAACAACTGTTTACCGGTCATACAATGGTAAAGCAAGTTACATTTAAAGTAAAGTATAAATAACAGTTTCAAGGAATTAAAAATGCTTGTCTTTGCAGGTTCTGCTGGAGGAAAATCTTATTGAAAACTCAGAACGTCTTGGGAGAAAAACTCGATCTTTTCTCTCCGAACTTCCAACGAATGTTGTGGCAAAGGTTCGGGGCAAGGGATTGCTCAATGCCATGGTCATCAACAACACTAAAGGTTTTTAAATGTTTTCTTGTTTTGGTTTTCAATTCTGTTTGGGTGAGGTCCCATGGTATGATTACTTTTGATTCAGGTTTAAGTTGCTTCATTGCTTTCATTGCCCCAATACATTGGTTTAGATTTTTTTGTTTGCAAATATTTTCATTTTTAAACTGGGGAATAACTGGATTTTAAACCTGAACTGATTGTTGTATTATGTCACATATATGTAAAAGCTCAATTGTAGTTAACAAAGTTGGTGTATTTTGTAACTCAACATAAAAAAATGTTTGGTTTATCAGTCTCTGATTAATAACAATGTATAAACAGAGTTCAATGCATGGAAAGTCTGCATCCGCCTTCGAGATAATGGATTGCTGGCAAAACCAACTCACAATGACATCATAAGATTTGCTCCACCACTCTGTATAACAGATGAACAGCTCGATGAAAGTCTTGCCATTATTTCTCAAGTTATCCACTCATTTTAAAATCTCAGTAGCCAAGTGCATACAAAGTTTCAGTTTTAATATTTACAAATATTGAAACGAAAATGGCATGCATGTCAAAATTGTGTGGTTTCTCATAACTTTTTGGTAAATAATTAATTTCTACTGTGAGTTTGACATCAGAACTCTTGAAGCATTGTAATTATGTAGGAAAAGTTTTTAGTTTTGGTGTAAGAAGTAAATTTGTGTAAAAAACTTTCTGCTTTAATAGTCCCTGCATTGAAACATATTTTGATTTTATTCATTTTTTTTTCTTTTCCACAAGTTTAACTTTTTCCTGAAACACTTTTCCATAGTTTACAGTACTATTTAAACCAGGAAGAACTGCCATACACAGTTACAATGATATTTTATAAACTCTTGTGTCGCAACTCAATGCCTTCTTAAAATGTAGCAATTAAATTGCGTTTTATATTTATTTTACCCCCAAGTAAAATCAGACTGTAAACTGCTCTAGTTTGTTGTAGCAAAAATATTAAAACCATTGTATCAAAGAGGTTGTAATTTATAAGCGTGCGCGCTCCCCTTTGAAAGTACAGAACTAAAGAAATACTCACAGCACTACCAGTGGACAATGCGCACAACGCTTCGTAATTAGATTACAATGCAAGAGTAAAAAAGCTGCGAGAAAAGTTTTTTTGTTACAAGAATTATTCCTGTTTTAGAAATATTGTACAGTTTCGTGTTATAATTTTATTAGGAAATAGTAAATGGGTTTGTTTTATCACAATTCTAATAGTGTATTTGACACAATTATAGCCTAAAATAGATAAAACGTTTAACAAATTTAGCTAGCTTGTTTACTACCAAGTTTAGCTAGCTTGTTTATCACCAAATTTAGCCGGATTGTTTAATACTTTCGTGTACAAATTAACCTGATTAAAATATATGTTCGTTTGTATTATACTTTCGAATAATTATCCAATATTGTATGCAGTTTTTAAACAGATTTGGTGTAATTGATTTTCCACTGTATTGTGTTGTCAAAGTATTTTTAAATGAAGAATTCCAACATGTGTACCAACCTGCTTCTAAATGAATAAACTTATGCAGAAGAGCCAAATATTCAAATATGTACCAACAGCCACCCTCACATTCTAATAATGCATCCCCGCATAGAGGGCTACACAATGGTAAATATTAACGATAATGCATAATGTGTTAAATTAAAATTATTACAATAGACTAATTAATAGGACTTAGGTACATATATTTATAAAATAATGGTAAACTCTTTTAAAGTAATAAAGTAAACAAGTATCATATGTTTAATTGTTCATATTTCCTGCTTTGTTACTAAACTGGTCAACTTTATTTTCACAGGTTATTCTAACTTCCCTGTCCCTCAAACAGGGTCTCCTCATGCCACAAACTTTGCCCCACAGCCCTATTCGTTACAGCATAAATCCCCATACAGCCCCAGCACCCAAAGCCACCATGATTTGCACAACAGACCATGCATGCCCCACCAAGCTGGAGTCCCACACCCGAATATATCCATGTCCAACCCTACACCCATGCAAGCCTCAACTCACAGTGGTTTTACTCAACCACAACACCTGATGCCAAATTCTGCATATCACCAACCCAACCCAGTTTCAACTGCACCTCCAAGTTTTGCATTAAAGAACAACAACAACAACAACCATTCCCTGCCCCAAACGTCCCCCATGTTTTACAACAACCCCACTAGCAGTGGTTACCCCATGCAAAATAATCCCTACCAAAGAATGCCTCAATACCCCAATCAAGCTCCAGTCTCCCAGCCCCCAACATGGGACAACACAACACACAACATACACCACCATCAACGCACTGCAAACCACCTCCAGTCTCCAAAATCTGACATGAGCAATAGTCCCACTTCCAACAGCAGCAATGACGGTAAAAGTTCTCGTGCAAACAGATCTTTCACATGTCCAAAATGTGCCAAGGTATTTATGAAACATAATTAACGTTAGAACTTATGTATAATATTTTATTATTATATTTTTATACATAGGATAACAAAATTGCAAACTGTGTAAAAACATAATTTCATTTGTACTTTATTTAAATAGATGGGAATTGAGATGTAAATGTTTACTAAAGTTTTGATTATATCATATATATATATATTTATATATATAATCATTTAATAACATGTTGTTGATAGTTTATGACGGATATTGATAACAATGTATTACAAACTTGCTAGGTATTTAAAAGAGGAGATCACTTGAAGAGGCATCTTCTTTCTGTCCATGACCGTGAACACCCATACCAATGTGGAGAGTGCTCTAAGGGTTTCGCTTCAATAAGCACCCTTTTACGGCACGGACAAACCTCACACTCTGGCATAACAACAAAGGGACATTTATGTGTCAGGTATGAACAAAAATCGTGTTTTTTGTAGGCAAAATATTGTGGGTGTATATATAGAGATGCACTGTAATAAATGTTGGTAGAATATACGCTTGAGTAGTTTAAAATAACATAAAGTTTTGAAATAGTATCACTTTGTGTGTTTAACTAGCCTTTCTTTATAACTAACTGAAATCAGTTGCAGACCGACAAGTTGTTTTTTTGTTGTTTATATTTAGGTCAAAGGTGTTTAGATTTTGTTAGTCTTCCTTTTAATTAAAGTATGTTATAGCCTTTCACTAATAGTCTTTCTGTATTGCTAAAAGATACATTATAATACAACCATTGACAGTGTTTTTATGTTGTACTATGTTCTTGCAGGTGTAACATACGAATAGTGAACCTGCAGGAGTTTGAAAATCATGCTACTAGTTTACATGAAGCACAGGATTTGGAGTATATGAAAAATATCAACCAGTGTAGCAGGACATACTCATGTAGTTTATGCAACAAAACTGTCTCATCTGAAAAAAATTTAAAGCGGCATGTAAAGAAATTGCATGGGTAAGGTCAAGGTGTGCTTTGTATATTGGTTGGTAAAAACAACAACATTAGGAAAGCCTGTTTAATTAACTATATGCGTAATGTGTCTGGTTGGTTGTGGTAAATGTATTCCAAAGTTAAAATATTTAAGTCCATGGAGCATGGTTTGTTTGAAATTAAACTTAAGCTCCCTTTTTGCTTTCCAATTTTTTTTCTCTTCCAGTTGCTGTCAATATTACAGCTTCTCTTGGAAGCCCAAAGCTCTTGTGGAAAGCATGCTTTAATATGCAAGAACATTAGATTTGAGTGATTCCACTTTGAGATATTAATTATTCATGCATTTCACCTGGGCAAGCTCTCTCTCTCGCTCTTTGTCAACTCTTTGTCATGCAATGTTTTAGAATTGCCCACAATTTAAGCTCTTATCTTTCTTTCATATGTCGGGCGGGGCACATTCTGAGTTAGAAATGATTTTGTTTTACTCCAAGTGCAGATGCTAAAATTAGCCATGTCAGGTTGAACAAAGGCCAGTTTTTAGCCAGCAGTCGATTAATGAAATCATTTACTGCAGGGGTGCCATGCATTATTTAATGCATGTAATTGAAAATTTTCGAATCATCAGTTTTAATGGCTTGTGGCTCCATACAAGCTCATTTTCAAAGCTTTTCACAATAACAGTTGGTAATTGCAGGACAGGTTAGTAAGAGTTAATGTAATATAGTTAGCAGAGTAATTCGGTCCACAGACTACTACAGTTTAAGATGTAAAATTAGATCCATAGAAAGTGAATAAGCATTAGTTTCCTGTTCAGTTTCAATGAGTATTTATGCAAAACATAACTTTTGACACATTTGGAATTTGTATTGGCTTGTTGTGGTACATCCTGTGTGGTAAATGCGGTTTCAGGATGTCAATGACTGTGTTGTTCTTTTGTGATGTAAAGCAGAACTCTTTCTGAATATATTATTTGGACTGTAACCTACTTGTATGTAATATTTTTTAAATCACCATATTGATACATTAAGTGTTTAAAAATTAGTGTTATATGTTGTAGAGACGTTATGGAAGAGAATAGTACAAGTGCAATCAGCAATACTTCAACTGCTGTAGCATCACCTAGTGTCAGCACACAATCACAACCTACAGTGAATACAACAATTGCAAATGCTTTAAACCCTACTGCCCAACCAGAACCAGGTATTTATGAAATTCGAAATAAAACATAAATTTTCCACTCAACCATCTTAAATTTGTCATTTACACTTTGTTTTCAGTACAAGCTCACCACCAAAGTGAACCTAATTTCCAAATGGAACTTCCAAAGGCTGTACCTGAAACTTTTCCATTTAATGTTGTCCCTCAAATAACAACTGCAAGTCAGAACATAGAGCATGCAGTGAAACCAATAAAATCTGAAAGTGTTCTTACCGCCCCAGCACCACATGCTGTGCAAGAAGAAAAGTTAACAGTGGAAAGTTACACTGCAAACCAAAAAGAAATAGAAAATAAAATGCCTAAAAATATCGTTCAAAATTCTGTAACTGACACAACACAAGCAATACATTCTCAGCAATATTTTACATCCTGTGCCTCAAACACCTTGCAGCCGGCAGCACCCATTGTTTATTCTGAACCAAACACAGTTTCCGAAGCTTTTTCCATGGCAATGAAAGCTCTATCTGATTTCTCATATGATGACCTCTCTTTTTCTTCCACTGACTACTTGAGTGCGGGGCCATCAGTTTTCCAGTCCAACTCGCCACTGCCGAACTTTCACTACCCCAGCAGAGCCCGAATGCAAACAGACCAAGTTGATTCAAGGGATTACTACCAAGCCTCATCAGTGCAACAGGAAACTGGTGCAGCATATCCAGGCCAGGCTTTGTCTTATCCTGAAGTAAAAGTCTTCTCAGCACCAGTGTGCCATGATATTACAGTCACACCCCCCCTGCAGCAAGATTCACTCAATGGAGACAAAAGTTACGAAAATGGCTCGTTTCAAGTGAAGAGAGGAAGACCTAAGAAGAAACGAAGGAGAGATGAAGAAGAAGAAGATGATGATCAAGGACTTGGGATGATTACCAAAGATCCAGCCAGCGAGAATTTAAGTTACAACTGTACTGTATGCAGTGAGGTGTATGAGGTGAGTAGGTGTTTTTCTATCGTACTGTAAATAATAAAGTGTTGGTGTATTCACTACAGACATCTTATTTTACCTGAACATCAATGCATACTAGAATGGCTATTAACTAAATGACTAGATTTTCTTTCATCGCCCTTGTATCTTACAATCTCCCATTTTAAGCCTTAATTAATTAATTGTGGCTGTGATGTTCAGGCCACTAAAACCATGTTTTTCCACAGGGAATTGACAAGTTGATGCAACATGTAGAAGCAGTTCACTTGAGTCTCAACCCTCATGAATGTTGCATATGCAACAAGCGATTTGCGCAAGCCGGCAACGTAAAACGACACATAAGGTTCGTGCATCTACGAGAGCGACCGTTCCGATGCAGGGAATGTGATTCTACATTTGACCGGTAAGAAATACAATTATGTTAACTACTGGCCTGTGCAGATTATGTACTGGTCCCAAATAGTTTTTTTTAGGAAAAATCAAAATTAACCCGATACACTAAAAAGTTTATAATAAAGGTTTTGTTCGCAAATGATTAAATTTTTGTGTGTAAAATTTGGTGGCTTACATATATGGTTTTAAAATTTTTAGGCTCTGCTACCTACAGCGACATATGCGAGCTCACATTGATTCGAAGGCAGACAGTCCGGTTGCTTCTCAATTGAACCCATGCAACTGCCCTGAGTGTGGCAAGCGTTGTTTGACCACCCACCATCTGAGAGGTCACATGCAGAGGAAGCATTTTGCGAAGAACAAGAACAGATCAGAAGACCTCCGGAGCAAATACGGATACTTGTTTAATGACCTTGATCAAGTAAATCAAGGAGAAAAGATGGGTTCAAAACCTTATGATCAAAATGAAAGCAAGAAAATGGTAATTAGTTTAGGTTTTGTTGCTTGTGTGTTAAATACGCCTCTGTTTTAATATAACTGCAATGTAATCAATTACTGGAATTTGACTCTGATCTGGTGCTTTTAAAGTTGTACAATTCTTGTGCAAAGAAAGACAGTAAGGATTAAGTGTTCAGAAAATGTAACTGAAAAAATCAAGCCCAACCAATTTCATAATAAAAAAAATATATATTTTGCTTAAATGGCATTGTCAATCTTCTATTCACATGGAATCAATTTGAATGCGAATGCCATTCAGGCGCAATATATATCTGTTTATTAATTATACAATTGGTTTGAATTTGATTTTTGTTTATTACGTTTTCATAGCACCAGATCTTTACTGTTTCAATATTTTAATAATAAAGTCTATTCATTGCATTTAAAAATACTGTTTCTTACAGCTAAACAAACAGAACAATGAAGTACATGTTGTGTCAAATGCAACAATACAGCAAACGCCACAGCAGGTAAGTCCAATTCAACACACAGTAATACTGAGTAAAATATCCTAATACTATTACTAATTCTTATATAGCAGATCGTCAATTTTTCGACTGTTCCGCTACAGCCCAACCTACACAACAGTGAAGTACAAGGACATGAACTGCATGAAGACAATTCACAACTATCAATGTTACTTACTGCTAATGATGATGAGAGCCATGACATTTCTTCAAAATTAAATATTAAGTCTAACCCTTTAACGTCTGAGGTCATTGGCCAAGGCAGATCAATCCAGTTTAAACTGGATCCACCAAAGAAGATGACTGCAGTTAAGATAAATACCAAACGAAAGAACAGAATAAAAATTTATTATGGAAAAGCCATGATTAAAAAAATGAAGTCCAGGATGCAGTTGAGGTATAAATGCCATTGCTGTGTGCATCCAGGGTTTCCGAAGATTTATCTTCTCAAAAGTCATCTGGCTGTAGCTCACCACAGCGCCACCAAGTGTCACATCTGCATCGGATGCGGTCGCAGTTTTTCCACCTCTGACTCTCTTCTTGTGCACATCCGGAAGCAACACAAGAGCAAGAAGATTGATTCCTCAGTCCGTTCAAGCAGAAAGCAACTCCAAAGCAATTCAAAGCCAAATTCAGTCGACCAAAAGGGCTTTTCCAAGATCGAGGCATTACATATGACAAACAATATGTCTGTTTTGGGCCATTTTGCTTACAAGGAGCCACAAGCACGCTTTGAAAATATTCCCCAGTTGTCAACACATTCGCTTGTGCATGCCGAAATGTGAAGGATTTAAATCTAAATTAGCAATAATTGTGACAAAAATTACATCACAACCAAATGCTTTTACCTTATTGCGTCTGTTTTATACTATACTACCTACCATTTCATTTGTTCTTAATGTGTATTTCCAGATGACAGCACCAAATTAACAGGTGCTACTTCCCTTTTTACCTCAGTAAGCCACGTAATACACACTTGTCATTGCAGTGTTGTTTTCTTAGTACAACACCACCAAGCGCCGTGAATGAAGCAATTTCTTCATCCTATAAAAACTTCTTCACTGACAGTCAACTGCCCTATTACAACACAGCTGTGAAGCTGATTTGTATTTTTTCCTAGTTTGCACTAACTAATTTTACATTTGACCTTCAAAATGAATTATATCAGTTTTGTGGACAAAGTGTTACCACGTTATTATTTTTGAAAATCTGGTTTTTAGTTTCATTTTGTAACCTAAACATGATTGAAACTTCCAATCATTGTATTTTTGCTACATCCTTGTAAATAATGATCATGTTACACATGTTTTGGCATAACCCAACTACTATAATCACTGCCAACCTGTGCTTTTACACAAGTTGCATTCCATTATTCTCATATTGGTTTTGAGTTTTACCCATTTTTAAGCTGACCCACATTATTGGTGGCTATACTATTTTAGCAATAATGCTTTTTATATCCATATTATACCATAGTGATTCCCTGTAACTATTCCCTGGTGCGTGTACCTTTGTATCACTGTTTTGTACCCACTAGCTTCTGTAACAATTTTATTTTACCCAACTCTGTAACCACCCTTTGTATTTTCAATCGTTGTAAAATATATCAACTCTAATTCATTAAATCCTGCTTTGTACCTTTACACAGCGTACACTAAACCTAAACACTATTTGAGAGTTGATATTGCATACCTCACATCCTATTGCTCATATATGTGAACAACCAAAGGGCTGCTGATCTGAAATGAATTTTGTAATTGGCTTTCCATCAATGTTTCTGCTGTACAATTGCACTATGATTGCCACATTCCGTTTTGTTATTGTTCACCAGCAGTATGAAATACCTTCGTGTTAACGTTTCATGACTTCCACCTTTGCCTGACATGTTTATTCGCTTGTGTAGTAAATATTGTGACATTGCATTTCAAGTGTCTTTATCAAGAAACTAATCAGCTAAATATGTTCGTTCTGTGTACAAAACAGGTCCTTTTAACAAATGCATTGAACCATTAGGTCCAAATAGGCACTTCTAATGCATTTGCTTTAAATAGGCGAACTGAATAATTTCAAGGTTAATGCTCGGAGTCTGAAAAGAGTACTTTAAATTTAGATTATTATTGTCTTAGAATACAAGCGAAGTGATCACAGTATTATACTACTAGGAGAAAAAATAAGAATTAAAAATGATCTTTATTTTTTTGATGATTCAGCATGTTTGACGGTGGTGTCACTTTTCTTTTCACCGCCAAGTTCTGTCCAAATATTAACTTCATCGTCAGGGTCAACTTTAATTTCTGGATCTCCTCGTCTTTTTATATGTTTCCATTTTGAATAAAGACCACCCAAGTCCTCACGTGCTACCAACTTGTCCAATTCAGTATATGGCCTGTAATGTCTTAAATTTAACCTGGGTAAGGCAGGTTTTGAAATTGAAAAAAATAGGTTTACTTTTGAAACCAAAGCTTTTGACATCATATTTGTAATGTTTATACTTTTATATTAATCTTCCTCTTTAATATTGAATTGTCGATTTTCCTTATTCGTTTCTTTCATAAGCTCAAAAAGCTGTACAGCCTGATCGTCCGACAAGTTATCCAAAGTTTTTGAATCCAAATTTTTGCCAAGAGATTGGGTTTGTGTCCCGCTAGGTTTTATTTGTGAGTCCAATGAATCAGCGTACTCATTCCACTGTTGCAAGAACTCTGGTACAAATTCCGGTGGTGAGTCTTTGTGTAACTTGAACTCGCTTTTCACGTACTGGTCGCCAATTACTTTTAGGTCTAAAGGAAAGCCTTCATGCAGTCTTAAAATTCTCTTATACAAACCTCTCACCACTCGGGAATGTGCTGACATTAAATAACGTTGTCAGAGATTCTTTATCACTAACAGTAGTATTATAATAGTTACACCTATTATCTACACAAAAAAAGGATGGTAAATTATATCAAATAATTAGCTATGTATGTGAATAGGAAAAGTAGACCAGCAATTCTTAGGTTTCATGCTTGATTGCTTGTATACTTGATCGCTAGTGATGAACCGCTTTGGCACGAAAAGTAACAGTTTTCGCTTAAACTATTTCACTGCAAATTAAACAGTGGAGATTATTTTCGAGTAAATATGAAAGTAAAAATGAATATATTTTGTTGCATGAATACTATATTGTAAATTTAGCATAATAATATTAAAAACAACGTTCGTTAAGGTGTTTTGCGACTATTTTCAGCATTTTAAACAAAAAAATAAATAAAACAGTTTAATATTACGGTAATTACACGATACACAATTACTTTGTTGAAATATGATGAAATAAAACCAAACTATATGGATATATATAGGCAGATATCAGTGGCGTTTTAAGATATAGAAGGACCCCCGCAAGGCTTGTACGTAGGCCCCCTTCTTCATCACTACATCTGGTGACTTGTCAAACAATTCAACTCAAACTGTTACATATAGGTCTCACTATTGGCGCAAATAAACGTGTTTAAAGGGGGGTTCTAATTTGAAAAAAAATTTTGGATTAAACCCCTCCCTTTCTACTGTAAAACTCCCCCGTTTTACAAACTTATTTAAATGTTTAAATTACCACGTATGTTGTCGTGTTATTGGGTTACAGCGGCGAAGCTTATTTTGCGACATAACAACAATTTATATGTGGTTAATTTTCTATCGGGTATTATAGTGGGCCCCTAATTCGTTTGAGCCCCCCGCGGCTGCGGGGTTCGCGGGGTCGATGATACGCCACTGGCAGATATAACACTAGCCAATTCCTTGATAAATTCGGCATCTAGGTTAAAATTTTTTAAATCCAATGCCTGCTAAACGAAACTTATATTCTTTTCTGTGTATTTTCTTTCACTTTAATCGCATATTTACGCTAAAACTATTAAATTTGTTTTCCAACTTCCCGCCAAACAGAACAGGATACGAGGCGATTTTACATTTGTGTGTGAATGCTTTGTCGGCAGACATATCGGCCGACAATCGTTCTCTCCGATCGGTAGCGCTTTGACCGCCCGTAGTGTGAACCCGCCTTTATGAGATTGCAGCCGCCTACATAGCGGAATTTCCCCGTTTTGTGCATCAAGCCATAGATACTTTTCATTATTTTACACATTACCAAATGACGTGTATCAAGCTAACAGTCGTCTTATAAAGTTTTCGACCTTTCACCTTTGGTGCTGTTATATAAATCAAATACGACGGATTATGATGTAAAAAGGTCTATAATGCTACAGAATGCGTTCATGCGCTTACCGCATGACCACATCACGTGCTTTATTTAGGGAACTCCGATTACGTATTGTGTATGGTGCGTGTTCACAACGCATTGTACTTGAGAAGCTGTGAGCAGCGTACCGTACGTGTGATTTCGAGTGTACGGTACGTGATTTCGACATAAAAACCGGCGATTGTCTATGACTTGTAAAACAACAAAGATCGCGCAGTATCGGGTTTTCTCGATCTTTCTGTTCACTATAAAAGAGCGAGGCGTTTTTTTACATTGTGTTATCTCTCCGGTCAGAAATATGAAGTTTAGATGTGGACTAAACTAGAACATGATTCAGCCAACTAAAGTTTTCTTTAATGGTATACTTCAGTATCGGTTTAGGTTAATATTTGTACAGTCAAATATCTTATGATAAAATTTCTCTAATAGATCTTAAGTTTTTATTGTGGTTAATAAGATTTTATCCAATAATTGAAAATGGCGATACCAGATATTCGTGACCTGGTAAGATTTGTGTATTTGGTCCGCCCCGAACATCTCTCAAATTAAATCGCTATCCATTTTTAGGCTGAATTCAACAAAGCTCTGGCAGATGCTGGTAATAAATTGGTGTTGGTTGATTTCCATGCTCTTTGGTGTGGTCCATGCAAAATGATTGCCCCAACTGTAAAAGTAAGTAGTTTAATTATCATGTGGTTTATTTGTATTTTCCCTGAATTTAAAGAGATAGATATAGGTTACCGTATTGTTAAAATTAAAAATATTTGTGGTAAACTGCAATGTTTCTGTAGCTGATATTTTAGACATTGTAGATTTATCAGTTGTAAAAAGGTAGATACTAAAACATGTACTCTCAGTCTCAGGCATAATTTTTTTTATTTAATTTAACTATCATTATGTTGTATATTTATCTCTAAGTCACATTCTAGATCTATTAAATATATATCTCACGCATACTACAACAGAATATGCCCTTAATAAAAGCACAATAAGAGTTTATACGTAACTTGATTGCAGTCATGGTTTTTCAGTTATTTCAATGTATGAAATTACTAAAATATACTGTATTTATAGGAGTTAGCAAATACACATGCAGATAAACTTGTTGTTTTGAAAGTGGACGTGGATGAAGCAGCGGTGAGTTATGGAGTTTTAAGTTGAAAAGCTAGCACCTGAAACATATGGTTGCTATACGCAACATAAAACAGTATGGTCTTGTTATATTGATAGTCGCACTTACAAAAAATACTTAATCTTCAGTTTTTCATTACCGTTATTGAAAATCCTTAATTTAGTAATTATTATTCATGAAACAAAATAAAAAACGGCTTGATAAAAACGAAAACTTTGAAAGGGTATAATAATAAGAATTTTTAAAAGTAATAAATTTTTTTTAATAGGACGTCGCAGAACAAGCGGAAATTTCTGCCATGCCAACATTTATATTTTACAAAAATGGAAAACAAGTAAGTTGGGCATAAACTATGACTTTAGTTGGATGTCAAAACAACTCCATTGGTCTTTTGATTTGACTTGTTATACAGTACCAGTATGTGCATTTTAAATTGTACTGTTTCACAATAATGAAGGAAAGCAGACCTGGGAAAGTTGTTCTTTTATTATTGAAGCATTAAACAATTGGTTAAATCCGGTTAAAGACGCAGGGTATTATTTTATGTCCACTTTTCTCATGGCAGGGAAACTATCTTTTCATTGGGTTTGCATTGAGTAAGCAAGTCTGTTTTTGCAGGAAGACAATATTTAACACAAAAATATATCTTATTTTAAACTGATGGGTAATTCTATATTTGCAGGTTGCAACTTTCAAGGGTGCAAACAAGGAAAAACTGACTGAAATGACCTTGGAGAATCTTTGATTGACGCATATAGTTTATAATAAGAAATCAAACTATTCCATTCAGATATTACATTTCCGCAGCATTGGAATTCGAAAAAAATTATGCTCTCAGTTTCTTTTAAATTTTTAAGCAGCATTTCCAAATGAATGTACCAGTTTTGCTGGTTGTTCTAGTAATTTCAAATAATAAAATGTTTGTACCACTGGTTCTTTTCGGGAACTCTTTGAATAATTGATAAGGGACAAGTTTAATCTATTTGTACAAACAACAGGAGAACAGTAGAGAAAGAAATGTGCTACCTCTTAGCAAAGAAGCTTACACACCAAAAGTTTGCTTAGTCATTGCCTTCTCTCACACGTCGAATTTACGCGTAAACACTTGCGCAATAGAGCTTATGATAAGCTGAGGTAGAAGCGCCATTCTCAAAACCAGGATACTCCGTATTTTTACGGAAACTTGGAGAAGCATAAAATATGCCCCTATTTATAAAATACACTGCATTCTTATTCTAATTCGAGCAGATCAAACCGGTTTGTCTTGGTTGTCGGATGTTTTAAAACGTCAAGTCTTAATTGCTGACAGTGCAAGTTTAAGCTCGGAATTATCTCAACGTTATCCAACTCCATAACGATAGGTCGACAACTCGGTTTAATAAAGTTAAACAAAACGACGAAAGGCATCGGGTTACAGACAATGTGAGGACAGTCGGGAATTAAAGCGCGTGCTGCTTGCCCTCCTGACACAGAAAATAGGAGAACCTTTATTACATAAAACCTTGTGCGAATACAGTAACAGACGTGTGTTTTAATCATTTACGAAAGTTTTGCCAAAATAATATTTACGGAATACGACTGTTTAATATTTAATCTCTATAGGCATTAAGTAAAATATGAGTAAACTACATGCAGTAAAATGGGGAAAGATGGGACACTGTTTTATTCTATTTTTCCGTCCCACTTAGTAGTAATAAACAAATAACATTCAAAAAATTATTAAACTATATTCTCACGATTCCCATGGACTGTTGTGACCTGTTTAAAACACGATCAGATTATTTAGATGTTATGTGCTATAGGTATCCCACCTTTCCCCACCCTACTATATACAATAGCGTGGGAAAAGACGAGACTTTCTTTTTTTAAATCACTTTAACCGGTACCCATAGTTCGTGGCAAAATTTGTTACTGTTTTTAAGTATTAAAGTTCGGTCATGGACAGCTATACCATTTTTTCAAATTTTCAGTCTTTCCTTGCAGACCGAGCATTGAGATTTTGGTAGCTATATATTTGTGCTATATTAGAATAACATCGTGTCACTGCATGTCGTCTTCGCTAGCATATAGCGGGTTTACTCTCATGTCGTCATTTCGGTCATCGTAGCAGGGGTCATCGGAAAATTCAACATCGCTGAATTCAGGGTCATCAGCAGGCGGGGGCAGGTCGTATTCTTCCTCCTGTACGCTGATAGAATCATATGCTTGGTCGACAGGAACAACTGGGTGTTCGGTGCTCGGTTTGGGTTCGGAAACAATGGGGGAAAGATAGACGCTTGGCTCAGTTGTGCATCGGGAACGTGGCGGGGTTCGTAAGCTGGAACCACCAACAGAAAAGAGACGTAACGGGAGTGCAGGCGGTAGAGGATCCACTTCAGATGGTGGATTTGGTTTGAATGTGTAAGCACCGATAGTTTGGTAAACACTTTGACCCTGCTTGTCAGCCATGCAAAAGTAAACCGGATCCTGTTGGTTACTCCCGCCTTGCCGATCCCCGATCGTAGAGCCTTGATGCTTGATAAAAAAATGATGTGTCCATAAAAATGGTTATTTACAAATTGTAAATGTCAAATGACAGTAAAAATGTTGGAAGGAAAGGCAACTCACAGGTGATCCAGCCCGACTTTGCCTTTGATCGCCAACCGATTTCCTTAGCAGTTCTAATCCGCAAAATACGATGACAGTTATGATAACCACCATCAAACATGCAGACAGTACAATAACTACAGTAGTGAGTATAGACTTGAGTGGTTGATTGTTCAGTGTAGCCGTCGCGTTGAACCCTATTTGCTGTAACGTAAATAAAAGAAAGGTTGCCAATATTTCAAAAACTATTTTGGACTAAAGTTTTTATATAGGGAAAGGAGAGATTGGACACTGTCCGTTCTCTATTCTCGTCCCATTTGTTAGTAAAGAAAGAACATTCAAAGAATTAATTATAGAACCATGTCCATAAATTATTTACAGAAATTATTTATTTTACCACCTTGTACAGGCATTACCTTTACTGTAGTTGTGAAGTTAGAAGCGATCGCAGTCGAAACTTTTGGTGAATTCGTGTGACTTAAAAGCAAGCAAGCAATTACCAAATCTCCAACATTAACATTCCAATAAAAGGTAGTACATTCTTTATGCTTTGCTATATATACCTTGCAACAGTTACGTCACCATTTATTGAGATTGGGCAGTAACATGGAATGAGATCATATGATGTACAGTTATCATCCAAGTAACCGTAGTCGTCAAAACAAATACCAGTTTGCATTAACCGACCTTTCGTGTTGGCTCTATAACAATATATACAGATTTGACAACAATGTCTTTGCACAATATATAGTAGTGTGGGGGAAGACGGTGCTCCGCAGTACGCAATATCCAAATATCTTGATTCTTTAAACAACTAACAACGGTTTGTGGGAGTCGTGATGATACGGTTTTAAAATAATGTAAATGTTTGTTTGTTTACTACCAGAAGGACGAGAAAATAGAATAAAAAGGTGGCCCACCTTGCCCGCCCTATACTACATATATAGTGTTGACAAAAAAAAAAGGCTGAATATTTTTGAACAGTTTGAAATTATTTATCAA
Source organism: Ciona robusta (assembly GCF_009617815.1). Lineage (NCBI taxonomy): Eukaryota > Metazoa > Chordata > Ascidiacea > Phlebobranchia > Cionidae > Ciona > Ciona robusta. The sequence continues at coordinate 2,198,443 of NC_143242.1, read as the reverse complement.
ATTGTCAAACATTGTCAAGATATTGTAACAACAGCGGTATATGCATTTTTGAGCTAGTGGGCGATTTCCCGTGCCTCAATCCATTGCTGCTCCTCGGACGCCAGTTCTGGTAACGCTAAACTCTACAAAACTGCTTTATGTCAACGAAATAAAGAAATAACAATAATACTATCTAAAACTTGTGAAAGATTGCAACTTACTGATGGCATATGCATTCAGAGTAATGCACCACTGAATCCTTAGGACCACAATAGCGTATTTGTTCCATCCAAATGACACTTTTATTGATAGGACAATAGAACAACTGCTTTGAAATATGCGGCCGTTGAGGCTCTACAGACCGTTGACGTTTTCGCTTCTTTCGTTTTCGCTTTTTGTTCTTCTTGCGTTCAGGTGGTTTCCTATCAGTTTGGTTCCGTAACGAATAAATGTCTTCTAACGTCAATGCACATTTGGTCTTATTAGAGTAAGAAGGGTTCCCCCAGTACGTCGTCTCATGCAGAGTAGTTACCAGCTCCTATATGGAAATACATGTTAAACTGATTTCTGCCTAATGGACCGTATATATAGCAGCGTGGGGGAAGACAGGACACCCTTATTCAAATATCCTGATCGTGCTTTAAACAATTATCAACGGTCTATAGGAGTCGTTAGGATACGATTTTATAATTTTTGAATGTTTTGGGTTTACTACCAGATAGTACGAAAAAATATAAAGAAAAGATGTCCCATTTCCCCCAACATAAATTCTCTTTTTATTTTAAGAAATATTAGTACGCTTTTAAATGAACAAATATATTGGTTTGCTTTTAAATGCTGGTGTTTTGTTTACACTAGATCTATACGTAACATTAAGTGGGTCTCTCCAGCCCTTTTTTCCAGAATAAAACTTGGTAAAAAAATCGTCAATGGTTGATTGATCAAGAGCGTATCTTCCGAAACAATGATTCCTGAACGCAGTAGAATATAAGCTGTCTTTGAACACTCCTTGGTTGCAGACAGCATTATCTTCACATTCATAGTACCGGTACACCTGATGATAGAGCAATACTTCCAGATATTATTTTGACATATAGTAGGGTGGGGGTAGACGGGACACCTTTAGTACACACTATCCTGGTTGTGTTTTAAACATTTAACAACGGTCTATCGGAGTCGTGAGAATACGGTTTTTATAATTCTTTGAATGTTCTTTGTTTACTACTAAATGGGAAGGACAAACACCCCACAATATATTCCCCTACCCCACTATATATGACATATACAAGCGAATTTGGTAAAACAAACTGCTATAACCAGAACAAACTATGTGGTGCAATGTATTGCAAGTATGCGCTATGTTAATAGTTTGACTTCAACTTCAACTATAGGCTGAACTATTGTTCTAATACATTAACCATTTTGATTACAATTAAAATATATACTTGTGTTTTTGTCACATTCCCATATAGGCCTACCTACCATGCAATCTCTGCAATCTTCGGTAACAGTATCTTTTTTCCACGGAAGAGGTTTGTTAGATGCACTAATAAGTTTCAATGTAAAAAGGATAAACAAGGCATAACACAACATACTTTTTTTAGTAGTTCTAAACCACACGATGATAAATTAAAGCCTTTCAACATTCACTATGCGCTGAACTAAACTTACAATTCAAAACCATTTGCAGCCATAGCGATTCCCAGCGCGTTTCCGTCAATTGAAATGATTCCTTTCATATTCTATACACAAAGCACGCGTAACATTCAAGCGAACTATATACTTCTATAGTGGAGTGTTCCAAGGCGAATTATGTGATATGTACATTCAAACTCGCATATTTGACGTGTCACGTTATGGACACACAAAATAATTAAAGCTGTATAAACCATGGCCTTTAGCCATGCTTTTAATCAGCGCTTTTACCCATGTAGTGTATTCGTATTCAAATGCGAATGGTTTAACGACCGTCGTTTTGGTATTTATTTCATTTCTTCTTTTTTTTCAATACTTTCTTCGCCATGGTTTTTGAAGAATTAAATAATGAATAGGTACAGTAGGGTGGGGGAAGATGCAAAATTTTAACTTTATTTTCGCTTCCCATTTACCAGTAAACAAAGAACATATTTAAATATTTATAGAACTATATCCTTACGACTCCCATAGAGCAGGATTTGCGAATTCCAAAAGTTTGTACATCTTATCACAGAATTCATCTTTAAAGCAGACTGTACAAATTATGCAATGTGTATACGACGCATCAGCCAATACAAGTCAGCGCTCCGTTAAAATAACCTCACACGACAATGGAGTAAACTGTAGGCAGTTAACACCATCCAAAGACGGCGGGTTATTAGGAGATGCTCTGACATTAAACTTTTGCAAAATTTTTGTGACAAACATAAAGATTTCCAATTTTGCCAAGGCCTCTCCCGGGCAACTGCGTGGTCCAATTGAAAATGTCATTATATTGTTACTGAGAACGAATTTTCCATCTTTGTTTATGTGTCTGTACGGGTCAAACTCAGAAGGGTTTGGCCAAGCTACCGGGTCGTTGTGAACTCCCCAAATGTTGGAGTAAACCTGGTAGAAACATGACTGTTAAGGAACGATCAGTAGGTTAACTATAGTTAAAACTCATGTTTACCATTGTTCCTTGAGGAATAACGTAACCACCTAATTCGACAGTAGCTTGTGCATAATGTTGTAATCCAATTGGGGCAACAGTTCTGTATCGAAAAGTCTCTTGAATCACCGCGCAAGTAAACGGCATCTTTTCCCTATGTTGGCTGCTTGGAGCTCCATTGGGACCTTTTTAAATAATATAGTAGAGTGGGAGAAGACGGGACCCCTTAAGTTTAATATTACTCAAAATATATATACGACTTTGGAGTAACACCACGAATTATTACTACCATACATTTATCAAGTGACGACACTTCAAAGAAGCGTAGTAGAGTGGGGGAAGATGGGATCACCTACTTTTTTATTTCATTTTCTCGTCCTATTTGGTGGTAAACAAAGAACGTTCAAAGAATCATAAAACCGTATCCCTACGACTCCCATAGACCATTGTTAATTGTATGAAATACGATCAGGGATGTTATGTGCTAAAGGCGTCCCGTCTTTTCCCCATCCTATACTATATATTAAACTCGCGAGTTATTTAGCAATTTGCACAGCAGGTGTAACCTTATCGATTCGAAAATAGACAGGGTAAGAAGAGACAGTTTAAAATTCTTGTTAATTTTGTCACATAACTAAATTTATTATTATAAATATACGTAAGTAACACAAAATAATATTCACACTTTAAAAATCAAGTTATACACTCCTTGACTTGTTTCCCTGTTATATCTAAGGTTGCATCTATCGAGCACTTTTTTTGACCGTGAAAAAATACTGTCAAATAATATTGTAATATTTGTTTTTGGCTATTATCGAATGTGGCACCCGTGAAACAAGATTTAAGGAATGTGTGTTTGTGTAGGCCGTAGTATATAGTTGGTTAGCGCACCTGCCTCTAATCCAGAGGTAATGGGTTCAAGGCTCGGCGCTGCTACCATTGTGGGCGTATGTGCCTTGGGCAAGACACTTAACAACAATTGCTCCAACCCAAAGTTCACTAATGGGTTGGTCAAACTATCAGCCATAAATAAAAGAAATGAAAAAATCAAAAACAAAAATCACCCACAAAGTAACATACATGGTAACTCGTAAGCTGGCACGAGGTGTATGAACACCCGTGTTATAACGACTGTAATTTTCCGGCCACGCGAGGATAAAGTAAGTTACATTTATTCATTTTTTAAGTAATTTCTATCAGTTAAAACAATAAATTATTAGGAATTTAAAAGCGCTTACCCATAACATCGTCGATTTCTTGTATACATTTTTTTGCATGGTGTGGATGATGCAGTAGAACTATCAATATCCACAGTATAGAGTTACTACTGGTTTCAGAGCCAGCAGAAAATAGATCACGGACGATAACAATCAGTTCTTCCTCCTGTAACGACGTAACGTTATTTCAATACACTATAATGCGTTTTCAAAATGTTTCTTATTTATATTGCATACAACGTAACTTACTGTATATACGTTCTTGTTTTCCGTTTTCCCATATGCTTGTTCGTGTAGGAATGAGTCAATCAAGTCGCGAAGATTGTTTTTATCAAAGGTTTTCTTGTGTTCTTCAACGTGATCTTTACTATGTTCTTGGATAAATATATGGTTCTCTTAATAATATGCTGCATAATATATAACACCACAAACAGCTTTTATATGTAAACACATTCTCACCTAACCAGTTTTTTATTCGTTCGATCATCCTGTTATTAGCCCCACGAAACCAAGGCAGGTGTTTAAGACCAGGAAAAAAATCAATGAGAAGTGTGAACGGTGCATCTTTCGCGTCACCCAAACTAAATGTAAACCTTGTATTGGGTCTATAGATTTAATGAAAGTTACATTCTAACTTACATTTTTTGTAGATTGATTAAAACTTGGTGATATTTCTCGTCCTCAAAATCGTATCGTCTTCCACAAACAACGCGACTTACAATGTTTGACGTAAGAACATAAAGATAAAACTGCGATAACAATTAGATATAGTAAATTAGGGTAAGATGGGACATTTTTAAAAATATTTTATGGTCCTATTTGGTAGTAAACAAAGAACATTCAAAGAATTATAAAGTTGTATCCACACGACTCCGATAGAAAACACGATTAGGATATTTTTTGTTAAATGTGTCCTATCCTACCCTACAGTAGGCTACTATATACATCCTTTTTAACAAGTGCAATATATGCCATGCTGTGATATGTATTTCCGATGTCATTTGTATAATCTTTGTTGCAACTCGACGCGTATAGTGACGTCACATAACCCAATCCCAATACTTCATTAATCAATGTCAACACTGCAGATACGACTTATCTCATGAGAGACTTTCCTATGAAAACAAACCCCCCGTTAAACGAGGTTAATGATGTCCCGTTCAGCCCAAATCGATTCCCCTTTAGCGCACGACGTCACACTGCTGTCACGTGATTCTGTCCGGTAAATAATTCGCCCTTTCCCTAGCACAATAACTAATAACGAGAAACGATAACTACCCAACTAACACCACTATCGGCACTGAGACCTCGAGGTCAGTCTAGGCTCATGGCGGGCTCTTGCGAGCCCTTGCTCGGCCGACATGCAATCTTAGGCCCGATACTGTATCCTGTACTTATACCAGAAAAAGGAATAAAATATATCAAGATATCATGAACTGTTTGGTCTCTGGTTATAAAGGCAACTAGTACTACAGTAGATATAGCACCCCGCTGAAGCCTGTATATGAAGTCGGATCAACAAGGGCTCATTTAACCCAACCATCAATCCTGTTTATTTAGTGGGGGCTATATCTTTACCTTCAGATCAACCAGTTGGTTTGTTTTAGTTTTTAAAAATTCTGCCAGCAACCCAGCTTCTTCAACTATCTGATTTTCAATCATTGTTTTCCCGACTCCATATCTAAATATTATTTTGTAAGATTAATCTGTTGTTAGTAATAAATGAAAAAAAATCTTCTAAAAAAACTTAAATAAAGGTATAGTAGGGTGGGGGAAGATGGGACACCGTTTCATTCTATTTTCTCGTCAGATTTGGTAGTAAACAAAGAATATTTAAAGAATTATTAAACAGTATGCTCATGACTCCTAAAGAACGTTGTTAATTGTTTAAAAGACGATCAGGATATTTGGATATTATGTTATAAAGGTGTCCCATCTCCCCCCACTCTACTATATATAGTAGGTAGGGATAGATGGGACACATTTTCATTCTATTTTCTTGTCCAATTTGGTATAAACATTCAAAGAATTATAAAACCGTATTCTCACGAAGTTGTTTAAAACGATTAGGATATTCAGATATTACGTGATAAACATATTGTATCTTTCTCCACCCTGCTGTATTTGTAGTAGCTTGTGTCCTGGCACGAGGTGGTAAACAGAAAACAACTGATTACTTACTTGGAAAGTGTCCTTACAATAAACTTTCGTATTACTTTGTAATTTTCCCCGTACTGTTTTAACCCTATTCCTTTGTCTCCTGTTACTTGCTTAAAGATTGTTGTTGTCGGTCTTCCACTTAAATATTCACTGTTGTCACAAAATGCCTAAATCAAATTTTGCATCGGTTACAATATATGTCTATCCAACCAATTTGATAAGAAATATTCAGAATATAAATAAAATTCACCATTTTAATAGCATCCGCAGTGTTTAAGAAGACGCTGTCCTGCATTCCCATCCGGGCACACATTATTGGTCCATAGTTTTCCAAACTCCATTTCTTTATAACTCTTTCAGGGAATTCACCCATAAAAGGTATCACCCCAAGAAGAGGAAATCCCCGCGGTCCTGGTGGGAGATCGTGTGGTCTTCTCCACCATCGAAACACCCAAACCACACAAATTACCAGAACGGTAAAAGGGTATGGACCAGTTGAAGCACAAATAGTTTGAAATATGTCAATCATACTTTACGAACATTAAACTAACTATCGATTGTTTTAATAAATAACCTTATTTTTTTATTAGCAATACTTACTGTAGGGTTCTAGTTCTGTTACGTTGTTAAAGTGTCAACCAAATAGAATGTTATATCTAAATTTATTTGCAATAGAACATCTTTAAGATGCTAAACTAAAGAAACTTAAAATTCTAATGCAACGTGCATAGCTTGTGCAACTTGCCTAACCGACAAGGGGATATATGGTTTCCGTTGGTGTATCCAACCGAGACCTGTAGTTTGTCAAATTCGTCTGGTGCGATTTCTTTTTTTTTCAAACAAGATGCCCTACATACCATACTTTTCGCGTCCATTGTAAAATTGCTTAGAAAAATATGCTGTTTAAAATAGAAACTAAATATTTGCTTCAGCTGATCAAAAATAAACTAAAACCTAAATGCGAACTATATTATTTGCCTTTGCAACAAAATAGAACAGTACTAACAGAGTCAAGTGGAACATTGAAGTGATTAGGGTGTTTACCTTATTTATTTTTTACCTGTTCAAAGTATGTACTGTTTCTATTTTACATATTTTTTTCAATATTTAAAAACAGTAATCAGCTTTGACGGGCGTTTTATAAAGTCGTGATAATACTGTCGAATAATTCTGTAACCTTATATTCCTGATTATCATTAAATGGGGGTTCGTAAAAAGTAAGTTAAAAAAGTCTCGTCCGACAAAGTGTCCCATCTTCCTCCACCCTACTATATCAGTCGGAACGAATATATCACGATAGTGGATCATTTCTAACACATACAAATATTAAGTTCAGCTGTTAGAGCAGGGTTTGCGCATTCCAAAAGTTTGTATTATCAGAGAACCCACCTTTAAAGCAGATTGTACAAATTATGCATGTTGTATAATGTATACAATAAAACAGTTAAAACGAGTTAACGCTTCTCTATATTTTAAGCAAGTAAAAATGAGTTCGGTATGTTCGTGGAGCCTAGTAAGCAAGTACTACAAACAGACTTCTAATAAGCACAGTTTAATGTTTAAAACAATATGTGGGGTATACACGTAAGCAATAACCCAACTCATTTTACCACAGTCGCTTCAGTTATGACGTAACAGAGTATTTCGATAGTAGCTTGTGCATAATGTTGTATTACGATCGCAGTTAGCAGGAAAGAGATCACGAACAACAACGATCCGTTCTTCTTCTTTCAACAATGTGCATTCGGGGTGTACCCACGGCCAACTAGAGATATCCCTAGTAGCCTATAGGCCGTGGTGTACCTTATATTATACATGTAACGTAAAAGTTTTTGAATGCAGGATGGAACATATTTGACGTCGCGTGACGGGCAACCAAAATTAGCTAGTCTGCTAGTGTTTAAACTATTGTACAAATTGTCAGGCATATGAAAATAACCTCCACACAAAGTTATACAAGTGGCAACTCGTAAGCGGCACGAGGTGTATGTGGAATAAGATGTTCGAGTTATAACGTATGTTGTTGCTCCACAATGTGTTTTGGAAACATTTATCTGTCATTGTGCGAAACAATTTTTTCAGTATATAGTAAGGTGGGGTAGGCTGGGTTTTCATTCTGTTTACTCGTTTTATTTGTTTGTATAAACAAAGAATATTTAGAAAAGTGTATAACCGTATGATCACGACTCTAAGAGCGTTGTTATTTGTTTAAAACACAAATATGTGATTTAATGGCTAAGGTTTCCTACCTTACTTCACAGTAATATTATACAGCAGGGTGGGGGGAGACAGGACACCTTTAGCACGTAAAATCCAAATATCCTGATTGTGTTTTAAACAATTAACAAAGGTATATATTGGAGTCGTGAGGATACGGTTTTATAATTCATTGAGTGTTCTTTCTTTACTACCAAATGGGAAAGAAAATAGAATGAAAGAATGTCCCATCTTATCCCACCCTGTATGTTTTTTACGTTATGATGGGAACTTCCCGAACGGTGGCACAGTTGGTTGGCGCGCCTGCCTTTACCGCAGAATTAATGGTCCACGGCCCTTCGCTGCTAGCATTGTGGGCGTATGTGTTCCTGGGCAAGACACTTAACGGCAATTGCTCAAACCCAGTGGTCACTAATGGGTTGTCCAAATTATCACCCAGACATAAAAAATTTAAAAATCCACCAACACCAACAAATAATCACCCACGAAGTAACATATTAGGTAACTCGTAAGCTGGCCCGAGGTCTATGAAACAGTACACCAGGCCACGCGAGGATAAAGTAAGTTACATTCATTCAACTTTAGATTCAGAAACATCTAGATCTAAGATTGAAACTTAATACAAGTTGTATGCTTAATAGTTTATTACATATGTACAACCAATGGTAAACCCTTACAAGTAAAAAATACGACTGAATTTATCGAAAAATTTCCATTTATACTTATCACAACAAAATGATTTTCCAATTATAAAAAGGTATCATGTATACGTATTTGGTATTACAACCAGTCTGAAATAAATTTACCTCAATATATAACCTTGGAACACATTTTATTAACCAATACAAAAGAAACCAAGATTACAAATCTATTTCAGACCGTTTTTGAACTGTTTTGTTTTTTAGATGATTATTTCAGGTAGCATTTTGCTCTAACTCTGCAGCAGGAGTAGAAGACCCGGCTGTATCTTGTTCTTCATCGTTGTAGATGTTTTCAGCCATCTGCCATACTTGCATAATGTTATCCTCAGAAACAGAGCAAGACACCCAAGGCTCGTTGGGATTCCAAGAAAAGTCTGAAATCTTTGCTGTATGTCCTCCATGTACGAAGAGGAGTTCAGGAGGACCATCTTCTGCATCTTCAGCACTCTGCTCTTCCCCAATCTTACTCAGATCCCAGACATTTAACCTCCGATCAGTTCCACTTGAAGCCAAGATGGTTTCATTATGTGGAGACCATTGAACCTGAAAAAGTAGCAAAATGTTCAAATTTCAATTGTTCAGAAAGAGATACAAAATTGGAAGTATTACAAACTAGCTGTACTAACAACTACAAGGCCAATGATCTAATGCTGTCAGAATATTCCATTACACATTGGCTTTTGTAAAGTAAAACTGTAGCAGTATGAATCACTGTATAGTGCTTCCCTAATTAATGTACTGTTTGTACCCTAACATATAATATATTAGTTCGGATTTTTAAAATTAGTTTCTTTTAATTTGATAAATGAAGGTTAAAAAAAAGGGGAAATTGTACTGTATGGTACGCGGCCGTCACCAAGCAGTGGTTGTGACTTGTGATGTGAGTTGGCCACTTATCATAATAAAAAAGGTAGAGTCGTGCTTAGGACGGTATTTAAATTCAATTCAAAATGTTATACCTGGAAAATTTCATCTTTGTGAGACTCAAACGAATGTAACTTAAGTTTGAGGTTCCGTAAATCCCACAAAGCAACCGTTTTGTCGGCAGAACCTGTTGCTAGAATGAACTCACTGTATGGGTTGAAAGAAAGGCAGTTAACTTCAGCGGTGTGTGCATCAACAACATGACTTGGTTTGTTACAAGCAGCAGAACGCGTATCCCAAATCATCAATTTTTGGTCATCAGCAACTGAACCAAACAAACTTTCATGCAATAAATGCCAAGATACGTCTTCAACTACAGCTGTATGACCTGTGTAAATATGTTGAGCATCCAGAATTCTCCCTTCACGTGGTGTGGCACCAACATCCCATAAACAAATGGTATGATCATCAGATGCACTTAACAAATGGCCGCTTAGATTTGGATTCCAAGAAAGGCCATACCCTTCCTTCTGGTGACCACGCAGACGCAAATCAGGATTGCAGTCTCCGCATGGATCTGGTTTGCTAGGATGCTTTGTGTAGTCAAACACCAACACATCGCTGGATGGAGTCTTTGTTCCAATGATGCATGGATTCTGAGGCATGAACCTGGCCCTGTTTACTTCTCCCTCATGGTTGATTTTAATTTCAATTTCAATCTTTCCACTCACAGAACCAAAGCCGCCAAACTCCCCACGCTCGCTGTCATAATGTGAGGCGTCAAACTGAGCATCGTCAGTTGGAAGTTGAACACTCGCGATGATCAAATGATTCTGTTCATCAGAGGTATGGGTGCCCAGAATCAAACGATGAACTGTGTAATCTTTCCCCTCAGGTTTGGTCACATCAGGAAGCCATTGGCAAGTAAGACTGGGCCATTCTAAAGCATGGGTCATGACAAGATCATACAGAAATGGTGTATTTTTCTTCCATATCTTGTATTCTTCATTGATGACACGTTCTTCAACAGAATCATCATACGCTCCGTCTTTTTCTCCCATTTCTATTATTTTAACTTTAATTCAACCAGTACACACCTTCACTGTAGCTATAAAATATAAAAAAGCTTAAATTTGAATACATCAAACAAAAATATTTAACTTTATCTAAAATATGAAAACAACCAGGTTTCTGCCACAAAACCCTTTTTGTGGAAACTAAAGCCCTTTTTCTTGGCTATACATGACAGAACGCAACAAATTATAATTTCGCTGGTAAAGTGAGACTTATGTTCCCACACGAGAGTTAAAATACTACGCAGCAGAAGAAAACCAAAACTGTTCTCATTGTTTACCAGTAAATAGTGGGGCTTGGAATAATTGGTCAAGTGAAGATGTTGAAAAAGTACATACATGTAAAATGAATTTATTACAAAGCAACCAGTTTTGACTGATCAATCAGAAACAAAGAAAAGTGGGACAAATAGTAAAATTGCATGAAAAAAAGTGCTTACAAAAAAACATTTATGTTTATCTTGTCACACCAAAATATTATGCAACAAGTGTTATTGGGACCCAAATACAAATACATTAAATATTGAGTAACGATAAATGGTGGACTTGAATGTAGCTCTTTTACGTAACATGTTTTAATGAGATGTAAGCCACTTTCATACGATGTTAAAATGTAAAACTATTTTATTTATTACATCACACCCGCTATCGATCTTATCAAACACATGGGAAGGGGTGATACTGCTTTTGAAAATAAAACTTTGTTTTATTACGTTGTCTCTCTAATGTGGACGATTTAAGTTTAGATATATTTAAAACGAGATCTCGCGCGTGCAAGAGCTATCATCAAAAATCGGCGTGCAAACCATGTACATTTCCAAGTCACAATAGGAAATCCTACTTAATTTAATACGTTTTTTTTTCATTGTTTAATTAATTGGCGTGCGTGGGACAAATTATGGCATGCATAACCAAAAGTTTGTAAAAAAATCGCTCGTGCCATACTCTGCAGACTGGCAACACTGCAGTCTTTGTGGCACTGGTAGCTTTTTACATCGTAACGTATATATATATTATAGTCACTTTTGTTTATTTGAAAACATTAATATAACACAATAATAATAGCAATACCCGTTCCACATACTGGTACGCTATTAAAAAAATATTTACTATGGTTTATAAATACTGTATTGTGTGATATAAAAATTTTATGAAACAGAATAAATAAAAACAATTAAAAAAACACATAAACATAATTATTCTAGTAGAATACACTAAAAATAACTAATATTCGGTTTTCCCACTCTTACCGACACAGCCCTTTCTTTTCCTCTTCGATTTTGCTTCAATACTGTTTCCCGCGAGTGGCACGTAGTGTTTCCAAAGCATAAAATTTCGTTTTACTGTGTAAATGAAATATGCTTAATTTAAAATTTCAAGAAAGAAATTGTCAATTTACTTTCAATTTAGATCAAGTTACATAAAATTCGCGTATTTTGTATGCTTTATCGTATATAAAATTTTAGAGAACACGTTATTTTATATGATGGTAAATAATGGGAACACTGGAAATAAACATGGTGGTTACATTCACAACGTTTCAGGATACTCACGTTTTTCAAGATTTTTAGTCTTTGTTGTTATCTTTGCTATTTCGTTTACGTTCACATGAAAAATGGATACGAATTCGCAATCATACACAAATGACGTAAGTTCTTGCTGTAATTATTACGTAATGTTAAATTCACTATTTGTTCGAATTTAAACAAAGATAAATATTATTTATTTCTTGAACCACAGAGAACGATTGAAGTGTCATGGGCAATGAAAGCTTATGATGAGGCAGAACTACATTATAACGTAAGCGCAATTTTATACCTCGATAGGTAATTGTTTGCGTTTTTATGTTAATATGTATTACATGTAGTGATTTTTGCATGGTGTGGTCTATTGCTTAGGTTTAATAATGTGCTCTGGAATGTGGCTGTTCTATGCAAAATAAAATATCCTATGCCAAATAATATATGATTTTCATGCTGGTGTTAAAAGTATTTGGCGAACATAGGTGTAGTGAGGTATGACTTCTTTAATGTAATGTATTCTGTTGCCTTTAATTGTCGTACCAAGTGAGAACCTACATTCCCATTTGGTTTAGTTTTATTTGCCATGTTAGTGTTATTCAATTTCTTTGTGTTGCTTTGCCAGTAGTACTGCAGTGAGTGTAAGCATTCAGTTTGTCTTCGATTACTTTTACCTGTTTATTTTCAGGTAGGTTACTGCTAAACTATAAGACTCTGCCCTTTGTTAAAGTAATTGACAGATGTAGGACAAAGTATTATGTACAATAATATATCAATAAAAATTCGAATAAAAAATTACATGTGCCAGTATTTATATATATATATATATATTTATTATATAATGATGGGTTTAATTATTTTTCCTTCTGTTCTAGTTGATAACTTCAGTTGATCCAACTTACCTTCAATTATCAAAGGAAGACGATTTAATATACCGACAGTTTCGAAAATCATTTCCAGATTTAGACATTGCTCACTTACATGAGGATGATTTAAAAACAGCGAAAAGTAAAGAAGTAGGTTGATGATAATCCAGACTGCAGAGTATGGCAGGTGCACGCGCGATTTTTTTACAGACTTTCGGTTATGCATGCCACAATTTGTCCTTAGCACGCCAATTAATTAAACAAAGAAAAAAATACGTATTAAATTAAGTAAGATTTCCTAACGTGGCTTGACAATGTACATGCTTTGCACGCAGATTTTTAATGATAGCACGCGCGAACGCGAAAAATAACCGTCTTGCACGCGCGAGATCTCGTCAGGAACTGCCATACTTTGCAGACTGGATGATAATAATATTAGATTATTTGGTTTGGTGTGAGGTTATCATATTTTTGTGGTACTATAACTAAATACAGGAGTCACACTTAGGGTGGTATGCAGAAAGTATACTTAACTTTTTGCTTGATCTTAGTTTAGCTAAACGGAGATCATGCAAAAAACTTAAGTGGTATGCAGAAAGTATAATCAGTGATTCTTAGCTGATCTATGTTTATCTTTTTCGTGTTTGTGACGTAACAATGGACGAGAGAATTTCTCTCGAAAATTACTCCACGAAGAAGGCAATTCTCGGTAAAAATGACGACAAAAATGTTTAATAAAAGTCAAAATCGAATTTGTTATTGTTTTTATACCTTTAACAGAATAGTAATCAATATAAACGGTAAAAATAGTATGGAAAGAGTAGCAGCAAGTCGGAGTAAGGTCAGTAAGCGGTTACCGAACTTTTGCGATCCGAAGCCCTTTTTTCTAAAAAGGCCCAGACTCCGTTAAAACCTATAAAAACGATCCAATACAATCTATTTGACGTGGATTTACAGAAATTAATCTTATGTCGCGTTACCAACCCTAAAAACTACCAATTTGCATCGCCACCAGACACTTAAACAGCCAATTTCGCTGTTTAACTTTTTGACGATAATCGACAATCAAAAATCGGTAATTAACTTTGATTATACTTTCTGCATACCGTTTAAATCGTTGTTATGTCAACAATGAACTTTGATCTAAGATCAAAGTTGATTATACTTTCTGCATACCACCCGTAGTGTTACAATTTCTTGCTAATAAATTTAAGATTTAATGCCCACTTTTTAATTACCGTTTATTTTGTTCTGTTTAAGTTATATACTTTTGAAAATAAAAGTGACCACATATATTTTACCATCCCGCTCCTAAACCACCTTTTACTCTGCTGTTAGGTAGTTTATCTATTCAGACAAGCCTAGCCAAACTATATTGCATTTACCATTTTGATTAAGAATCGGTTTCCCTATTCTATGTGAACAAGTGTGTTAATTGTATATTCGCACTGCCACCCAAGATTGTGTTAAATTAATAAATTAATAACATAATGTCTAAGTCCGTGACTTGTGTATGTGATTTGGACCAAGGCTACCGTTCAAATATTTGTAGATTTTTATCTCCAATCTGTAGTAAGTAACTTGTTAAATGAGTAGAAATGCCTTTATCTTTAATATTATAATTATAGTAGACAGTGTTATAGCAACAGGGCATTATAGGTTTTTCTATATTATATTGTTTCAACTTGTTTATAAATTAAATTTATATTAACAGGAGTGGAGAACGTTTTGTAATAAGTTCGATGGAGTTATTCAAGATTTTAATTATGGAACTTTGTTGCGGTTAGACCCGCTGTTGGAGTATAGTGAATCTAATACTTTATTTGGTAAGAAGTTACTGTTGTAGTTTAATCATTCAAGTAGATCAAGCCAATCACAGCTTATATTCATACCATAAAAAACTTACTAATTCATGCCGTAAAATTGAAAAAAAAAAATTTTTTTTTTAAGTAATTTATATACTTTAAATTTATGCTGCTCTTAGAACACATTCTCATTTTAGTTGCTTATAACACAAATTGTAAAGTCAGCTTTTAAAATTAGATTAGATTTATAGATTAGTTTAACCCATTTGCATTGATTTGTTTTTCTAGCAACTCGAATTCAGTTTTTGGCAATTGAAATTGCTCGAAACAAGGAAGGATTCAGCACAAGGTTATACCAAAACACTCGCAAAAACAAATCTAATATTTCTTCAAATGGAAATACAATCCATGGTATCATAGATGCAACAAAACAAATATCAGTGTCATCGTAACCAATATTTCAAGGGCTCTCTGTTTTACAGTATTTTACCAATTTTTCCTTTCGTTTCAATTGTCAACAGTCAAAAGACTCGCAACTTATACTTAGGATACTATTTTTAAATACATGTAATCATTTTCTCAACCTTTCTTCTGACAACACAAATATTTAAGCTATTTTTTTTGTTTTGATTTTTAGTCACTATTTATATGACTACATTTTTTCACACAACTATTTGTTAGCGTACACTAAATTTTCCAGTCTTTTTTTGTGAACTCCCAGCGATCAAATCAAATGGGCCAGTTTTGGTCATTCCTTTGCGATGCAAAAGTAACAGCACCTATTTGTGAGTTTTTTTCCAAACAACACAATACTATAATAGAAACAAATACGGTAGTTTCTTTTATCTGGTTACGGTAGTTCGTTGATTTGGTGGTTGTTTTTTCAAGTAATGTATTTAAAAAAGAAAACCTGGTAAATTTAAGCACTCGGGTAAATATTCGTTGTTTTTTTATTTGTAAAAAATCTACTGTTTTTTTAGTAACGTTTTAGTTAATTAGCTAGTCAGCGCTATTAGAAATCTCGTAGTTGTACGATGTAGGACTGTAGGCGTTTACACCATCCTGCGGTATTACCAAGAACATGACAAAGTTGATTCCACACTCCCCCATTTCTTTCAACCTAGCGTTATTGGATGCGTTGTACAGTATGAAGGCAAGCGCATAAAAGTAGGCTGCAAATTGCAGGTTAGTACTTTACAGAATGCACAACAGACAGCGTCAGAAAAGTTCTGTGTATGTCAGGTTTTTACAACATTGGCCAATAATAAGTGGAATTGATGTTGCAAAAGCATCGGACATACAACGTTGCTACAATCAAAGGGAATTACACAAACGAATGTCATTTGAAATGCGCCAAAAAAGTGTGGACAAGTTACCGTCTGTTATAGAAGCACGGTAAGCAGTAGATCTATCAGCATAGTACACTAAAGGGATGCTATGCTATTGTTGAAATTTATGTTAACAGTGAAAACCATTCTTAGATCTATATCTTCCAAGCACGCTAAACCATTTGACACTTCAGCAAATACAAAAACAGAGCTTCCAGTACGGTAAGATTAAAACTGTGAACAACTTAAAAATTAATAACTTGTCCTTTTGATACAGACCAAAACATTCTCGATCAGTCACGCAGCAACAATATATTCTGCCTCCAATGTTACTTCCTCTCCCTTATCAATCGAAACCATTTGATTTTAAGAAAATTAACTCTGCCAAGGCCCCAAAGCCAGTGCTGGACCCGTTTTTCTACACACCTGCTGCACGTCATCAAAGGTCCAGGGCGTACGAGAATCAAAGGAAAACAAACATTTCTGAATTGTCGAGTAAAGATTACTCTATCAGGAGAAACTCAAACGATTTACAAAATGTGTAACCATATGGGCTGCGGATTTCGATATACACTTCTTTATAAGGGTATTTTGTCCAATAAAACACTTTTGTTTAGTTCTTTTTTTCAACTAAATTCTTAATTTTCGGTCCCAAAATCTCTTGATTAAAAATTTGGGCCAAAAGCGTGTGGTTCTGGAGCTGTTGCATGTGTATGGGTACGAGCAAAAGCACATGCATTAGTAATGACCAACTATATTTTAAAATGCAACTTATTTATAATGACTGTCGTTTCTGAAAAACGGTATAGTAGAGTGAGGTAAGACGGGACACCTTTGTGAACCAGAAAGTCTATGCTTTAAGTAATGTTAGATCGTGACAATCCACAAGTATATGTACAGTTTATTTTACATTAGCAACACTTGACATTAAGTGGCGATTTAACATATAGTCCATTTATTTAAATATTGATTTTGTTATATTAGGGTGGGGTAAGACGGGACATCCTTAGCACATAGTATCCAAATATTCTAAAAGTATTTTAAACAATTAACAACGGCCTTTGGAAGTGAGAATATAGTTTTATAACTTTTTAAACGTTCTTAGTTTACCTCCAAATGGAACGAGAAAATAGAATAATAAGGTGTCCCATCTTTCCCCACCTTACTATATATAGGCTAAACTTGAAAACATTGGAGAAATTGTATTTTACAGCGGCGAGATTAGACGACTGATGTAATGTTAATAATTGTGGTGTCTTCTTTAAACACATTTGATGTTGCCACATGGACAGAGTATTTTCCCATAGTCATCAAATGATAAAATAACACTGATGACATTGAATAGAAGATTAACATCATAAACGACTTTTGTAAGGTTGTGAAAACTTCCGTTATTTTGTATTATAACGATAGCAAGCACTGTGGCCAGAAAGTCTGTGATAATACAAACTACAGTGACAAACGTCAACCGTTTAAGCAAGCGAAGTATCTTCTTGTTTATTAAAGATTTCGTTTCAATTTGTTCTGTGGCCTCTGGTAGATTAGTTTCCTCCACTACATCTGTGCACGTTTGTGAAGAACTGCCAGAACCGCTCGTGTCAGGTTCCTGTTTGTTTATACACTGCATCATAGATTTCCGAAATGACAAAAAGTTTGCGCACCCTTTCCAATTTCGCCGAAGGGGAATAATAAAAAGAACTAAGAGTGAAAACTGCATAATAGTATTAAGAATGCTCCCTATTAGGTATCGGGCTATACGACCTGTATATATGCAACCAGAATATGATGATTCGTAACCATCAACACCGGTGACCACAGCATATATCGTATAAGAAACACTGCCGACCGTTATGAGAAAACCGCTGAATAGACTCCAAGCCAAAACAAATTTGTTGTGAGATTGGGCAAGCAGTCGATTCGCGTACAAAGCACGCTGTCGATACCATAGCGAGAAATACACAGACACCAACGCAACCATGTAAATGACGAAACTGGATCCCATCAAACGGCCACACTGTACGTCATATCCGGGTTTCTGAGGAGAAAGTGCAATAATCAAGAGGGAGGAGCTGCTCCGGGCGAAAGACATGACAGCGGCCAACACAACTAAGCTGTACAAAACACCACCGTTTGTATCAGCTTTGTTTCGTCGCCCGAATCTCTTCGTGCTTACACCATGGACAATCAGCTTCACTATAAACCATACACTACATGCCGCAATAATGGCTTCGATTGTCAAAGAAGCGATGAACTGGATTTGCCTCGTTTTTGGTTCAATAATGTCATCAGCAGATGCATTCATGGTCGTAACGTCATAGCCTTTAGTAAATCCGTCCATATTGCTGTAATCAAACGATGAATGAAAACTTGAACCCCAGCACCACTATAAAACAAACAGTTGGTTTTTCTTGAAGATCCGTGGTCTTGTAATTCAAGTTAAACTCTTTAAGCTGTTATAGACAACGTAGATTCTTTGGTAAAACCTTTATAAAAAAAAAACAAATTTATAGCTGGTCTTTACTAATATGCACAATGCAGTACTTATATATGTGTACCTGTATAGAAGAGAATGAAGACCATTTGTTCATGCACGTGAATTTTATAGGAAGCAACTGAACGTAACAATCAGGAAATACGTAATAACAGCCAATCAAACTATATCACGGTTGGCTGAATGCCAATTTTATTTAAGTTTAAATGTTTATGTGTCTTTGCTTCATTTTTAGTATCTTTACGTGGCAATCTAAGTTCATTCTTGGTGCATATATAGTAGGGTGGGGGTGATTCTAATCGTGTTTTAAATAACCAAAAAGGGTGTATGGGAGTCATAATGGTACGTTTTTTAATTCCTTTAATTTTCTTTGTTTACCAAGTGGGACGAGAAAACAGAATAAAAAGGTGTCCCGTCTTTCCCCACCCCCCTATACATATAATTTCAAACAATTAAATAACAGAGGGTACATTCTATGTTCCTTGTCATTTTCGTGTATTTGCTTTCGATTTAATTAACGCTAACATTCTTTACCTAATTTCAGAATGCTAACGCTTGATTATATTTTTATTTACAATTTTTAAATGCCGAAAATTCAGTTATTAATTTAGATTAACAACGCTGTTTTAGCTAATGTGTATGTGCTGACGTGTATTCCGTTTCTTAGTTATCGCACGAATTGCAACCAAACGAAGGTGGTTAAATAAATAAAGCGCACCAAACTGTGTGTAAGAAGTACTTTAGGCATAAGAACGTCTGCCAGCCGCAGCAACTAACTATGTACCTATAAAAGCCAGGAAATGGCTTTTTATAACAAAAACATGCGCAATGTAGCGAAAATGTCAAAGTCAGTAATTGCTTTTTATAATAAAATTCCATTAAAATAAAATAAATATGGTGTTTCATATAGTATATGGTATATTGGATTTAGTGCTGTTTAAAACATGTAAATGAGGTATTAATCAAAATATTTGCAACAGTTGACGGGACAGAACAATTGTGCCAGATGTAGGTATTAACAGATGAACAAAGTTATTTTGATCAAGATGAACTTAACAAACATAGAAATCAAACAAGTAAAATAGGTTCAATTGTACATGCGTTCATTTATTACACCCAGACTTTTGTTAAAGTAATGCAATTTCTTTTGGCTGCAATCCTTTAACAAAACCATCACGTGATTTCTCGCTTAAGTAATACTTTCCAGCAGTGATGTTTTTAAGTAACTTTTCGATACCATAGCGCATGTTATACTAAAATATAATTGCTTCTTCGGTAATTTTTCACGTTGTGAGACGCATCTTTTCGCAGTTGTTCTCAGTCTCACAGAATGGAAAATTACCAATACAGCATTATCGACAGCAATTTTCGTGTAGTTAGTAGGAAACATCACGGGAAGTAATCAATTGAGACATCACGTGATCGTTTCAGTTAGAAGGAAACAGACGATAGAGAAGACAAAAGTTGCTTTTATCAAGAAGAATTTAGTTTCAAAATTTATTTAGCTGTAACAACATGGGTGCTGTGCTCGATTGAACCCTGCAGTATACGTGGTGGCTTCGTTCGAACAACACCCGCACTTATGGACGCAGCATCTTTGTTAACCAAACACACACTCGGTGACAAACACCAGTACTGAATTTAGATCCAAGAATATTATACCAAAACACTTACAAATATAGATAAATGGTGTATCAGCACTGCTGAGCATGAACAGGAGTTTCCCGGTGTATACCGCATTGGTGATTACACCTAAACGCAATTGATATACACGTGTTTGAGGCACATAATGGTACTATCATTGTTTCAGTTGTGTCCTTGAGCAAGAAACTAGAGCGCAATGCCTTAATTCAGTGGTCACAAATCTATAGCGAAGCCATTCATTCATTTATTCATTCATTCATTCATTCATTCATTCATTCACTAATGCTTGTCTAAATTATCCGTCATATAAAACGTATTCTTCATTACAAAGTTGCATACACCTATAGGTGGTGACTCGTAAGCGAGCATGAGGTTTATGAATAATTCACCTGTGTTATAACGCCAGGATAAACAAGTTACCTTCATACATTAATTTGGTTTCCAAAAAGTTCTCTGACTTCGAAAGCAAAACTCTGTAAATATAAGAACAGATTTAAATTGATCAAGAATGATAAACTCCTATGATGTCATCAAACCCGTCGTTTAGTAGGTTGGGGTTAAATGGGACATTTCTTATAAAGCTGTATACTAACGACTTTCATATGGACCGTTGTTAATTTTTAAAATACGATCAGGATATTTGGATAAAAAAATATTGCAACATGTGTTACCAACGCGAGGCGTATGTAAGTGATATTATATGCAGCCTCTTGTTGCCCTTGCGCAGCTCGCTGATTTCGATCTTAAATCATTAAGTCGTACTTGTGTAATTGAATGCAATCACGTTGGTGCATGTTATAGAAACAATAGAAACCATATTATATGATGGCAAGCTTTCGTGAACAGACTCTCCAAGCACAGGAAACCAAGCAATTTACCGAAATTGCGAAATCATTTTTGGCTTTGCGGAAGAACATACTAATTCTTCTTAAATCAAAACGTTTCGGAAATATGGACGCATTTAATAACCACCACACTCGTAATAAAAGGCGTCGAATTCCGGTACGAAGTCACCTCTTTGTTCACAAGATAACAAAGTGAGTGGTTGGTTTGTTTTAGTCGTGTTTTGTGACTAATATTTTTTCTGCAGATGAATAAGTCAGCGCTTCTCCTCTTGCTTGTCATCGGACTCCTCGTCCTCACCGAAAATACGAATGCTCATTCTCACGCAGTTATTCGTCGTCGTAGTGGGAGCTCGAAGTGGAATTGGAACCAAAGGCAAAATGGTGAGCATTAAAGGATGATGCTATACTCACAAGTGCGTGATTGGTACGGAAAACCCGCAATGCAAACGTCTAGTGAAATCAGCATTGATTAACATCTTTATAATTTTACACGATGATGGTTTTTACATTCGTTATAACTTGCAAACGAATGTTGTAATTCGTATTTACGACGTAATTCGTAACCAAACACACCAGAACAACAGAAGGAAATGATAATTATTTATCTAGCGCGTTAAGCTTTGTTTGTTTCGTAATAACACATTAAAAGGAAAGAAACAACGAAATATTATGGTCATAATTCGCCACTTATTTGTGTATTTCGTGATGATCGTAAGAATAATTCGAACATAGGTCCTGTCATAATTCATAACAATTTTTACACCATTTCAGCTGAAGAAGCCATTTCAGCTGAAGAAGTCGAGGATGATAGATGGTGAAACGATAACTAGACGACTTAAAATGCAAAACACTTGCTGTCGATATCAATAAACCAACATGCATATACACGTCTTTGTGTTTACAAGCAATCTATATATTTCTCAATGGAATCATTTATGAAGTACATCCATACTTGAGAATTATCTTTGCAAGTGCTTATTGGGGTATATACAGATACAAACCTATATTGAGCAATAATACTTACAACCTACAGCCATACTGATGGTATAAAGCTATGGCAATGCAACAATAGATAAAACTGCGTAAACACTAAACTAAATGTGACAGAAAAAATAAAGACAGGGTCAGATAATTGCAACATGGGAAGTGTATACATATTAATATTGGGCACGTTAGTGGAAAAATAAACTCGTTTTCGCCGATCAATTGTTGGGCACGATGTGGCTATATATAGATCCCTATTGGACACGTTTTGACAATACAGGTTCATTATCATCGACCGGTTGGTATTGTTATACTTGTGTTTTTTAACATATACTTATAATTATTCTTTATTTTCGAATTTAGTCTTTAATGTCTTGACTGAAATCAAATCATAATACATATATTGTATAGTGGGGAAAGATGGGACACTTAAGCACATATTGCCCAATATTTCCCCAATCGAAATACGGTTTTGGGTGATAGTACGAATTATTACTATCATATAGTAGTGTGGGGGAAGATGGAACACTTTGTTCGACGAGAAAAATCTTAAATGTTCTCTTTTGCGGTTCCCCATTTAATGATAATCAGATAAATAATGTTACAGAATTATTCGACAGTATTTTCACGACTTCATAAAGCGCACGTCAAAACTGATTACTGTTTATAAATCTTAAAAAAAATATGTTAAATAGAAACTTTATTTTTTGAACAGTAAAAATGGGAAAAGATAAGGTGCTAATTTTGAATGCTACTTTATGGTAAAGCCGATGAAATGTTGAAGTTTGCGAGTGTGAACGATTAAACTATAGTTTTATAGATTTATAACATGAACTTGAATATTTCGTACAGTTCGATTTTGTCTCATAAAACTAGTATTAGTTTTGTGAAAAAAAAAACTGAGATAATAAGCATAAGGAAAATAGGCAGGGGTCAATATGAGTTAACTTGGGATAAAAACAACTACAAAAATATCGTTTTAAAGTTATATATATAAACTTTACATGGTAAAGAAACTAGCTCGGCCGGTTAATTTCGCTAGGTTAACTACAAGTTTCAGAATACTGTTAGTGTAAATATATTTCAATTTGGGGTCCCATCTTCCCTCACGTAATTTTGTAGGTTTTTATAAAGCTGAACATCCTGTTCTTGCAAGTAATTTCCCACAAATTTTTTAAGCATGTTTTATTTAAACGGCTAGTCTTTAAATTCATCTCTTCCACTCATTACAGAAAGTATTTTCTGCATGTGCAAATTGTTTTTCTATCAGTATCATCAGTGTACAATTCATATACTCGTCTTCCGAAAGTGGTATGCAAAAGTTTACACTATTAACGTATTCGAGTTACACGTCTCAGACGGAGTCCAGATGATCCACTAACTACGAATAATAAAAATATTGGACTTGCTTTAAAACGAGCCCCCCGGTTAACGGTATTTGTATATTGTGTTAAACGCATTATCACAATCAACGCAAAAAAAGAAATAATATAACCGTTCGGATTATACGTTTGCGTTGTAGGTTAGCGGCCTTATATTCACCATGTTTTTCGGACAACACTAAAAGGAGGGACGGTGGGAAACTGAATACTAAAAGGAGGGAAGGGAGGGACGGAGGGAAGGAGGGAAACTATTTTTACCTCAATTAAGTGGAGGGACGGTAGGGAAACTGGTGGAGGGACGGAGGGAAACTATTTTTTACCCAAAACGAGTGGAGGAGCGCTAGGGAAAATAGTTTCGCTCCGTCCCTCTACCATTTCCCTACCGTCCCTCCACTTATTTTGGGTAAAAAATAGTTTCCCTCCGTCCCTACGCCCATTGGGTTTAAGCAAAGGAATTATTGTTTCCCTCTGTCCCTCCATTTTGCTACCGTCCCTCCTTTTAGTAACGATACTTTCCCTCCGCCACTCCCTTCCCTCCTTTTAGTATTCAGTTTCCCTCCGTCCCTCCGTTCCCCCGTTCCTCCTTTTAGTGTTGTCCTTGTTTTTGTTAGCGCGTGGGCCACTGGTTGCACATGTCTGAATTTCTAGTATATACCTACTTGCAATCAAAAAATTAAAACATAATAAAGTCTATGTTTTACAATTTTTTTTATATATTCTTGAAGAAGAAGCATTCATTAAACTAAATAAGATATAAAATTTGAATTTTCTTTAGTATTTTAAAAACTAGAAACGATCAAAGTTGAGTGAATTTTTTTCTTATTGGAAATCCCATGCATTGTCGAAACAGCCGAATTTGTTTTACTCCAGCAGTTTTTTTTCACGCGATTTTTTTAGAAGTCGTATCGTTTTGGCAAACTTTGATGGTACGTTTAGGTTATACATTTGAGCATCTCTATCCATATACAAATTTTTATTTTTCGTTGGTATGCCATTTTAAAATGCAGTCACGGCCCACGGGCACCTGGAGATAAATTACGAGACGTGGCTTATTCTAATTTCAGTATGACATAACCCTATTTGTGGCGAAAGTACAAAGTTTATGGTAATTTTTCTGTTGTAATAAGTTTAAATGCATTTGTAATATTTATCGATAAAGTTCCTACAATGACAATTATTGCTCGATCAATGCCAGGTGACTGAGTTTTGCCAAGCGTTTTTATCTCTTAATAATAAAACACTTCTTCATACAATAACATACTTTAGGTAACATGTTAAAAACAAAAAAATAAAGCGTACAATATTAAAAGATCTAACGTAAGCGGAAACGATGCAGTGCTTGAATCAGAACATAACCTGTTTTATAACAGTTTGCCCCTTCACGAGAAGATAAATACGTGGCACACATTCATATGCATTGCTTTTATTTTTATTGATTTTCAATGTCGTTGGTTTCAGTAGATTCGCTCTTTTCATTCTTTGTAGTTATCACCTCTTTCCACAAGGCGAAAAAATACAGATCGGTCATTGATACTAACAGTTCGAACAAGCCCACAAGAACCAGCATAATTTGGCAAAATATGACAATTTCGTACATTCCGGCAATTTGTGCTGAAGTTATCTCAAATGAGGGCAAGCTTACAGCCCATGTGAACGTAGTTAGGAACAAAGCCATAGAAAATATACAGTTTGAACAACACAATGTGAAATATAAAACAGTGTAGTTAGATTCGACAAAAGTCAAACTGCAGATAAGCTTGGGATTGATATTGAACAGGTCCCATTTTTTTATTTTGTTGTTCAAGAAATCAAGCATCACCGGAAGAAGGAACATAAAGCCAGTGAACAACCCTTGGCTTGCATGTGATGTGCATGAGTTAAAGAAGTATCCACATCCAACTGATGCTTGGTCGGCTATTAATTGAACCACAATTCCACACAATATTGAAACCAGGCCCATTATTGCATGAAATTTGACTGCTTGTTTGTGTGTTTCTTCAGGAGATAACAGATTAAGGCGAGAATCTGGCGCTGGTACTTCCCTACCCACACCCATCCTCTCCTCTATGACAGGTTCTACCACATTTACGACTCTAATCTTCGGTATTTTTATTTTCCCTGGCATTTTTGCGGCTTAGGTTTCAAAATGTTTGTCTGCTTTTCACTTTGTAATTTGTTTCTAAGGTAGTAAGTAACTATTTATGACGTCAAAAATAAGACAATGGAATACATGGTGACTTATTTGCATACTTTTTAAAGTGCATTTGCGTTTGTATATAACTAGGGGTGTAGTGTTTTGTATTGTTTTGAATCTCCAATCTATGTTTCCAAGATTATCATACTTCTGACTGCTCCGATAGTTGAGAAATGAATAACATTGTTCCATCCATGGTGAAGGAGCGCATTCGGTAAGTTTTTATTCCATACATAACGAACCTAACGATAGTATACCAAGTTAACTTAAAACTTTATACATTGTTAGGCTGATCAAACCAAGTCGTCCTCAAGCGCCGACTGAGTATAATTTACAGTACAAAAAATGGCCGCTGCGACCATTTACTTTGGATACTTTCCGCGTAGTCAAAAAACAACCGAAAAAAGAACTCATAGAACATAAAGACCCGATTACACAACCTACCCATGGTCTTTGCAAAATGGGGAGCTTTAATTCAGACTACCCTTGTTCAACAGCTTCATCGGTGAGATTATGACTGTTTTCCTATTTAATGTATAATATATTCTATTACAGTGTCGCGGAAATCTGTCTGCGACAACGGTGCAAAATATATTTTCACAAAATACATAAATAAGTAATTGAGTTGGAATTTTATAAGCTACACATTGCATTTAGTTTGTTTTATAACTATATTTTTTGGATTTTTTGTATAAAGCTGACCCTTCATAAAACTGTTTGAAACTTATAGGATGGTCTGCCAACGGCCGCAGTCGAAAAACGGCAAAACAAAACCAACGATTCTATTGTCGCGCTTCCTCCGTCAATCGACGTGGGTGAAGTTATAGACGAAAGTCTTTCTTCTACTTTGCGCACCCAAACTGCGAAAATGCACGAACGACAACCTAAACAAAAATCCCCACGAAAACCGGGCAAATCCAGCGGAAAATATGCAAGTAAGAATCGAGAGGGACGAAGCGGTTCAAGTTTTCAAGCAGTTGAGTCATTCCCACTTGCCCCGGAAGAAGAGTTTTCAGCCAAGTTACGCCATCTTACAGCGTATTCGAATATCGCTTCAACCAAAGGCACATTTTCTTCTTCTGGCACTTCTCAGCCACGTAAAGGCCGAAACAACCAAAGCCACCGCAGAAAACATGCTTGGGGACGAGAAGAAGACCCGAATATTCGCACTGGCCACCAAGGTCACAGCATTGAGCCTACAAATACCATACCAGGGCATACTTCCCTGGTTTCTACGCCTCGTTCAGTTCCAAAACAACGAACAAATGATAAATTGAGGTTAGGCGATTTATGCAAAGCAATTGATTCAATGAACGAGGACGGTCGACAGTGGGCATCAGACCAACCACCGAACACGGAGTACCTTCAGAATCTTCCTTCTGACAACTCGCTGGATAAAATAAATCCGGTGCGAAGGTAATTTTATCATAAAACTTCAATTCGACGGCTTTATGTAACTTTTATTGTTTCAGTGAATCTATCATACTGAAACCGTTTGATCAACAAACCAACGACTTGCCAAGGACGCCTCAAAAGTCGTGTAAACATCTTGTCAGTAAAGAAGGACGACGAAGCAAGCCTTTCTCAGTTGACTCTGTGGGGGAAGATAGTTTAAGACAACTCTACAGCAACATACCTCCGAACGATTTGGAAACTCTACGAAAAACTTACAAAGGCTTGCTTGGTGGGTTTATCAAGGTATATATTTGGCTGGTGTTGCTAATTAACACAGCCACGCATTTAAACTGTTTAATTGCAGTCAAACAAAACACTTGCGTTAAAACGACCGCAAGTGGCGTGTGAGAATAAATACGCGTTTATTCAATTATTCATTCATTTATTTGTTCATTCAAATCGCAATAAGTTGTAAGAAGGGGCGTTTTAAAATTGTGAAAATAATGTCGAAAAATGCTGTAACATTTGTTTTGTTCATCATCAAATTGGGTGCCGCAAAGGAAGATTTTAGAAAATGTCTCAATTGCCCAGCGTCCCAACTTACCCCACCCACCTATATATATTTAACAGGCGCTGGCGAAGAACACGGAGATGATAGACGGAAACTCTTTGCAAGTTGTTACGACGACACAGATCATATCAAAGAAACGTATAAGTTGATAATAAACCTAGATTTTGTGTGCACAGTTAATGTGCATATATTCCTCATTCCCCACTATGTTTATGTTTGGCAAGATGTCAATCGTATACCGGGGTGAAGTTGGGTAAGATGGGAAGCATTAACATTCTCTATTAAAGTCCCATTTGATGGTGAATAAAGAATATTTTAGAATCATACAATCGTATCCACATTACTATAAAATAATCTTGTTAATTGGCAATAACACGATCAGAAAATATGGAATTTATTTGCCCGCGGTATCCCATCTTACCCCACATTACTGTATTACAAAAATATCTTAAAATTGGGAAATAATTATTGATACGATTGAGCAAAGCAAACCTTTTTGTGGTTTGATTTTTCACGTTTTAGCTTAAGTAATTATTGGCTGGCCTGTACGTACGTTTGCCCCTTTCTTCAGCTGCCTACCCACGTTGCTTGATTTAGTCATTTTGATTCAGGTTTGGGGGAAAAGTGATACATTATGTTGCATTAGGAACTGCACCGCCTACGTAAAGGTCTTAATGCATCGTTCTCTGTATTTTAGTGTGCGTTTACATATAGTTGGATAGGGGGAATACGGGACACCTTTAGCATCTAATATCTGAATATACTGATAGTTAAAAACGGTCTATGAAATTCATAGAAATAAGGTTTTATAATTCTTTGAATGCTGTTTCAATATTACCAAATTGGACGAGGAATTAGAATAAAAAGGTGTCCCATCTTTTCTCACCCTATTACATAGCTAAAATAGCGGCAATTTTACCAAAATGCATCATGTTTCAGCTTTAAAATCAAGCAGGGCTGGAACTCAAGTTACAGCATTGATTTTAAAAACTGGTACGCCAGTCATTACGACGATGTGCGATCAAAATGTGCAACTCAAACGAATGAATCAACTGATAAAGAACAGCTTCTAACTGAAGGTATTAACGTTTTCATTGCTCCTGCTATTTACAAAGTTGCGTTTTATTGGGTATTTGACACAGAAGTTGTATTACCGATCTACGTTCGCATAGTATATTCCTTATGTACGAGTTCACTATATTAAACCGCTTTTGCTTGTGTAAGCGCACCGCGTGACTCGGTGTTTTGATCGGTTCAGTATAACCGAAAAATCCGGAGTTTATCGCTTGCTGCTACTATTGTAAGTGGGCTAAAAGTGTTTGAGGCTCCGTCTTTTAATGTTTATGTACTAATAAAGTTAAAAAAATTGTTCTTTTTTTTTCATTTGACATTTGAACACATCATATCATTGTAGGTCCCCCGTGCAGCGAATGTCCTGTTTCTAAATTACAAAGTTGCCCACAAGATCAACTACAAAGCAGCGGGGCCGAAGATCCGGAGAAAAAAGTAAACTTTCATGGAAAAACACCGGACCCACGTGTTGCTGAAAGAGATAGGTATGTTATTAGCAGTTCGGTATTACTACGTTGGAGCTTTGGAAAAAATCTTGCTGTATAATGTCCATGAACAAAAAGTAACTTATCATTATCTATAGGAAACTCACGCAGTGGCACATTGTAATTGGTTATTCTAATTGTCAACCGTAGAAAAACAGACACCTAAAGTGTATATACGGGAACACCCATGTCATAATTTCAGAATTGCCCCACCACGCGAGGACAACTATAGTAAAATTGAATTTATCAAGCTTCCCCGCCACACAAGGTTAAGTGACATTTATCTATTTATTAGACTAATAAAAGAAGCCGATGATATCGAAGAAAAAGAATTTCAAGCACTTTTTGGACCCAGTGGCAAAATGAAGATGAATATGACGTCATCAAGTACTTTCAAAGCTCACAAACCTAAACCACCAGAGGCGCCAATCTGGGCGAATAAAACGATCGTTTCACTGGGGAGGTAATGACTATACAGTACAACTTTTGTGGCAAAAATTTTAAATACTCTGCCCGTGTATGTTTGGATAACATGCATGTTTGATGTATTACAGTATGTACCCCAATGTCTAACCGCTTGTGTTTAACGGTTGTTTTTTTTTTCTCCTTTTTGTTCTTGTTGTTCGTTTGTTTGTTTATCTTTACAATATTTTCTTTAAACCTTATATCATTTAGCTGCATATTTATCATTATACAAGATACTTCTATATGAATCGCATAGTTGGCGATTTTCATTTAACTTTATTAACTAAAAGCCGACTATGGTGCGCATTATAACGCAAGAGTTGTTACGGTTACACCAGGGCACAAAATGAAAAAGTATTACATTGATGAAATATACTAGGTTCGATGGTAAAGACTGCTACTATTGTGGGGGTGTGGGTCCTTGAGCAAGAAATTTACCGAAAATTGCTCAACCCATTGATCACCAATGTCTTGCTTAAATGACATACGTGTAAACTCGTTGGCGAACATTAGGTGTATTAACAAATAAATCTCTGTACATATAACGAATTTTGATTACCTGCCACGCATGAATAAATAAATTCATTCAGATTATTTATAAGTTTTTTATTACAGCGGTCATTGGAACTTGCCAATGAACAAAGGAGAAGAATGGAAAGTTCAAATTCCCGAAGACTGTAAAGTTCCTGTTGGTCAAAAACCGGAATACAAAATAAGAGTCCACAATGATGGTATATAAGTTAAATCATTTTGGATATTTTAAATTATCGACCTTTACCAAAAGCCCTTTGTTTTTTATGAAATATTGACTAGAATATAAGCTACTATTTTTACTATAGTACGGTGGGGAAACATGGGACACCTTTTCATTTTATTTTCTTGCCTCATTTGATAGTAAACAAAAAACATTTAAAGAATTATAAAACCGTAACCTCACAACTCTCATATAGACCGTTGTTAATTGTTAAAAACATGATCAGGATATTTTGACATTATGTGCTAAAGGTTTCCCTTCTTCCCCCACCCTATTATACATTTTCAGTAAAAATAAAAACCGAAAAAATCAGTAAGACTTAACCGTGTTTGGGCAGGAAATTAAAGAAAAATTTAAAACAAACTATAAAAACAAAAGGATAATTATATCTATACACAATTTAAAATTCGGTGAATATAAAGTCAAACATATAGTACTGTGGGGGAAGATGGGACACCTTTAACACACATTATCCTAATATCCTGATCGTGTTTTAAACAATTAACTCAGGTCTACGGGAGCTGCGAGGATACGGTTTTATTATTCTTTGAATAATCTTTGTTTACCACCAAATTTGACGGGGAAATAGAATAAAAGGGTGTCCATCTTCCCCCGCCCTACTATATACCGATTTTAGATATCACTTCTAATAAAAAAAAACCTCCCGAAACAAATATATTTTTGATGTTTTCAGCCAAATCCTCAGATGTTCCGATGACAGACCTTGAAAGTAATGAGAAAAAGACTGATCGCACCAATAGCGATCCTTTTATTGCTCTTTACTACCCTGATAGAAGAACTACATCATCCTACGTGTCTGAGTATATGAGAAAATTTCATCGCTTCCCGGTGCAAAAGAAACGAGTTTTGGTTTAATATCAGTCAGTGTAATAAATTCATTCGCCAAAAGAAAGCTGTATAAATATAAAGTATTAATGTAAATAATGAAAAAGTCTTTATCTATAAAGGGGTTATTGGAAAGTGGGACGCTTTTGCAATCTATTTTTCTTCCCACTTGGTAGTAAACAAAAACATTTAAAGAAATATAAAAACGTATCTTCATGACTCACAGACTGTTCGTATTTTTTTTAAAACACGATTAAATATTTGGTTATTATGTCCTGAAGCATTGCCTACTCACTACACGTTTTGACTGTATTGAGTAGGCCATGTCTGAAGTTGTACCATTCCCCCCCCACACCACTATATGAAAAAAGACAGCAATTTAAAATAAAGAACAACGTTTTAAATATAAATTACTAACTAATATTAACTCAGCAGTTCGTCTGAGTAATAAGAATCATATTTAATGTTTTCTAACCAAGTTTTAATCTTGTTTTCATCGGTGTAAAGATCCGTGTTATTTTCTTCTTGTAAACAAAATGTCCACAAGTTCTCGCGTGTCAGCACGTTTTGTGCTTTTTTACTTTTGGTGGGGTAACGCAGTTGCTGGCTTGTCCTGTCTGATTTTGCGATTTTAGTAGTTCTCATTTGCGGCACATGACTTAATGTGTTGTTCTGCAGCAAATACGTAATCGTCTCAATGCTAGTCATTGGTTTCTTTGATGCCGCCACTGCTGTGGCGTGCTGCAATGGCGGCCGGGCTGATTGTCATCTGAATTCGGTGTTGTTGTTCTGAACTCGAGAAGCTGCGATGTTGAAATCTGTAAAGTTTGGTTTCTTACGATAAACCAATGAATTAAAAATTAATATATATAGTAGGGTGGAGGAATATGAAACATGTTTTCATTCTCGTCCTATTTGGTAGTACAGTATATTAAATATATTTACGGAATTACTTAACCGTAGCCCCGCGACTATAAAATGGCGTTGTTAATTGTTTAAAACACGAAATGTGAGATTTAGATTCTAACGTTATATGATCTTACCCCACAGTACTACAACTCTGGTTTAATTAGCAACATACTTTTGCTTGTAACTTCATTGCGTTCCGGTCTTGGTTTTGCCATTTCTGATGTCCTACGACGACCATTTGTCGACGACTGCGGACGGAGACTGTGCTTTACATCTAAAATCATTCATGTTGAGTTAAACACTAATAAAGTTAAACAAATAAGTAGGGTGGGGGATGAGACACTTTTACACATTATATCCAAATATCCTAATCGTGTTTTAGACAACTATTAACAACAGTCTATGGGAGTCGTAAGAAATACGGTTTTATAAATCTTAGATTCTTAGAATGTTCTTTGTTTACCACTAAATAGGATGAAAAGTTAGAATGAAAAGGTGTCCCATCTTCTCGACCCACCCCCCTACTATCTTACGTTTGTCTGGTTTAGCAGCAATGCAGGAAAACTTTGGCAAAAAGGTTTGTGTATGAGTGTCCGGTCTGAGGTTTTGTTTCACAAATGAGTAACTACATTTGGCTGCTGTTCCTCTGTACGGTCCATCACTTTTACTATAATTCATGAACAAGCTTGTTCGGTTCGTATCGAGGTTGCCTCGTAAACCAGGGTGCTGCGGCGTCGGTGCAGATTTCGGTCTGGATCTAAAAAATATGCACTTCTGCTTAGGAAAAGTGATAAAAACATGTATGTACATGTAGTACGTAAGTTAATATGGGACACCTTTAACACATAACATACAAATATCCTGACCGTGTTAAACAATTAACAACAGTCTTTTAGAGTTGCTAGGATGTGGTTTTAAAATTCTTTGTGTTCTTTGTTTACTATAGTTTATCAAATGGAACAAGAAAAAAGAATGAAGATGTTCCCCCACCGTATACCATAGGAACATTTTAATCAATTTACATATAGTCGATATCGCTTCTAAAGCAGTGCATTATATATAAATATTCATACTTATGATCATGTAGTAGCGCTTGGGTTCCATATGCTGCAATAACAATATTTGGTTCGCGAATGCGTCGCCCAGTGAGTTCACCAGATGAAACGTACGCAGATTGTGGTAATGTTGTAACACAGTCTCTACCACTGTAAACCCCAAAGCTTGAATCTGTTGAGTACCCTCGTGCTCGCAACCGTGAAATAAACTGCCGTTGTGCAAAACTTATACGAGGAGTTAAACGGCCCGACCTCAACGGAAGAGCTGTAGCTGGCCGTTCTTCTGGTACAGATTTTGCTTAACCATATTTCTAGAGAAATAATTACTTTAACACTTACCGACATTAAGGCCAAGCACTGGCATGTTATGGTTTATGCTTTAAATATTTCTTCGCTCTTCTTTCCAGTTATTATTTTCTATTATTAAAACTTCAACCAAATGCATTTAAAAAAGCGAAACTTATAAGTCCTATAAAAGGGTTGCCTTCCGGAAAACTGTTCCCTCCCATAGGTCTTTTGTTTAATAACTCTCATTTTGATTACTCGTTGTCCTTCAGACACGTGAAGTGTCTGTACAACAGTGAAACTTTCTTTCATATGGCCACTTACTACGTCTGAGTGTTTTATTTATGCGTTGTACTTTTAAACCAAGGTAATATTATTTCAAATGCTTCTTATCAATATTACCTCTTAGCAATACTTTAAACAAAGATCAAATATTTAATCTAACAATCATGCTTCCGTTTGCAAAACCAAATAAAACCTGCTTTACATAAATGTTTATATCTGCAATGCTTTAACTTTGATAAGATTCAGTAAGAGCCACAACCCCAGAGTAAACGTGTTGTACAACCTAGGAGTAAACGTGAATTGAAATGTTTGTTTACATGATACCGACACCGTTTGAAAGAGATAGCTCATATTCGTAGTCAAATACTATTTCTGTATATTTGATAAGCAAGGCACTTTTCGTAACTTTGAAACAGTTTTTTTACCAACAAACTCTAGGTAGGTCACGTTTAGCCACATATCGCAACATAATGGTATATGCTAAAGAATAAGATTGCCAAATTAACATTAATGTTTTGATCATTACTATTGCCCGTTTTACTTTCCAGCTATATTTACGTAAAACAGGTATACTGGATATTTTTTCTCACGATTTAATTTTAATTACTCTCGAATTACACATTTTTCAGCTATACATTAAAGTTCGCATGAGCAACCATCGCACAGGAAAACTTAAAACTTTCTTAAATTGACAGTTCTGTTTGAAATCATTGACTTGCTACGATCGATGTCGAAATGTCAGTTTATTCTGTGTAGTTTGGACGAAACGGCCAGTACTTAGCATCATTCGTTCTGCAATGATAATGGCTTAATACCAAATCTACATGCATCTCATTTGTTCATGTTAAAATACTTCCCGGCGCCGTGGCGTATAGTGGTTAGCGCGCCTGCCTGTAACCATTAGGTAATGGGTTTAAGGCTCGTCGCTGCTACCATTGTGGGCGTATGTGTCCTTGGGAAAGACACTTAACGGCAATTACTCCAACCCACTAATGGGTTGTCCAAATTATCAGCCATACATAAAAAAAATGAAAAAATCCCCCAAAAAATAATCACCCTCAAAGTAACATACATGGTAACTCGTAAGCTGGCACGAGGTGTTAAACCCGTGTGATAACGACTGTCGTTTTCCAGCCACGCGAGGATAAAGTAAGTTACATTCATTTATTCATTCATTCATTCATTCATTCATGCATGGTATAGTGTGAGAGAAGATGGGTCATCTTTCCATTCTATTTTTTCTTTTCATTTGCTAGTAAACAAAGAGAATTCAAAGAATTATAAAATCGTCTCCATCACGACTCCCATACACCGTTGATCTTGTTTAAAACACGATCAGGATATTTAGATTTTGTTTGCTCAAAGTGTCTCATCTTACCCCACACTACTATATATAGTAATTTTATAGTAGGCCATGGTTGAAGGCTATAAAGATTCAATGGGGTCGATCGGTTGGGGGATTAGGATTTGAATATAGGACAGTTTGACGAAGATTTAGTAATGAAAGTTATTTTTATTATTATTTCTTACATATCCATTCCACAAGCTCTCCAATTCTTGTCAACGCCAGCAATTAATTTCATATCGTCATCAGAAAGTTTGAAATCAAATATCTGCAAAATGACTAGTGTGAGTTTAGCAAGATATTGACAAACAAACTTTGAGCAGCCGAAAAGAGATTTAAGAAGGTAACCAATACAGTGAATTAATTATTAACCGGTAGAGCAGCAGTTAACGTCGCAAAAATTAACCGTCAGCAGTAAATATTTACTTATGTAGAAGTAGGTGTAGTAAAATAAAACGTGTTTGCCGCTAATGCTTTAAGTCTGCAAGAAATCTTCTGGCAAATATTGTAAGTGTGAAATTAAAAAAGATATCTTGCCAAAAAAATTATGCTTCTTGTATTAGCAGAAAGTTCATATTATACAGCAGGGTGGGGGGAGACAGGACACCTTTAGCACGTAAAATCCAAATATCCTGATTGTGTTTTAAACAATTAGCAACGGTATAGTGAAGTCTTTGGGATACGGTTTATAATTCTTTGAATTTTCTTTGTTTACTACCAAATGGCATGAGAAAGTAGACAAAAACGGTGTCCCATCTTCCCCCATTTTACTATGTATAATTTACTTGAGCATTCTCTCTGATTCGGTGTGGTTTAACACTTTTAGGAATCACAATGACGTCACGCTGGATTTGAAACCGCAGTGCGACTTGGGCCGCTGTTTTACCAAGCCTTTTCGCTACAGAGTTTAACGTTGGATCATCTAAAACCACCGGTTCTTCAGGTTTTCCCCTAGAAATAAAAAAATATAAATCAACAAATGTTTAGAAAAATTTACACAATCTTCTTTTGTTTTAGGCAATAATTGAACTCTAAATAAACTGCAAATAAAAACATTAAACTTAATTACAGTGTTATATCTACCATGGCCGTTGTGCAGATCCAAGGGGACTGTATGCTGTAACTTGAATTCCTTTCGACTGAAAGAATTCAATTCTCTTCGTATCAGCCAAATATGGATGTACTTCCATTTGATTGACAGCTGGTACAACTGCACATTCCTTCAACAGCCGACTAACTTGAAACTCATTGAAGTTTGAAACGCCGATGTTTTTAGCCAAACCTTCTTTGCACACGGACTCCATGGCCTGTTAGTTAATGTAAGATTATGACAGATTGTTGCGAGAATTTCTCCAATGATATTAACCTTCCAAGCATCTACGTAATCCACATCGGTGTAGAGAAATTTGCCGTTTTCGTCCTTCGGTAAAATCTCTTTTCCAACTTTCTGAAATTATACAAATATTTGTTACATACTAACTGAATCAATGGACCGTTGTTGTTACCACACACAGAATATATAAGAATCCAAGTATAACTATCTTTAGCATATCTGCATATCTGCAGGTTAAACTTAAACAATGTATATTTGCAATGCTGTGACACGCGCAACCACTCATATATAGTAGGATGGGGGAGACGGCACATCTTTCCATTCTATTTTCTCGTCTCATTTGGTAGTAAACAAAAAACATTCAAAGAATTATAAAACTGTATTCTCCCGACTCCCATAAACCGTTGTTAATTCTTCGGGATTTTTGGATAATTATAAAACTGTATTCTCCCGACTCCCATAAACCGTTGTTAATTCTTCGGGATTTTTGGATATTATGTGCTAAAGGTGTCCCTTATTCTCCACCCTACTATATATTTAAGATTGCAGCACAATATTTAACGTAAAAACTACATTATATGGTTAACGGTTCAATTAATAAAAAAATCTTACCTGCTATAATTTACATTCAACTTTTATTGTTTTATGCAATTTTCAAAAGAAAATGCTACGTGTCAAAATACACATATATACCTTCATAGACCATGGCCAGTGCATAAGGTACAAGTCAACGTAATCAGTTTTCAACAAGCTAAGTGTTTCAAGGAGAGATTCTCTGACGTCATCAGCCTCGTGAAATGTGCTCCAAAGCTGTTACACAATCAAATGTTATGTTGTTTACACAGTGTATATCCGTTGAATATTACAAGTCATTGGCTGAAAAGAGAAAAGAGACCGACGATGTCAGTTGAGTCAAACAAACGGTAAATCTTTTATTAAACAATTGGAACTTGATTTTGTCTGTTATGTTTTCGTATAGCACCAGGTCCTTACTGTATTTCTTTACACAAGAATCGTCCAACTGTATGAGCTCCAGGTCAGGGTCAGATTCGCGGAAATTATTACAGTAATGTTGTTTAAGTATAGTAGGGTATGGAAAGATGGGGCATCTTTAGCACATTATACTCAAATACCCTTATCGTGTTTTAAACAATTAACAACGGTCTATGGGAGTGTGAGGATACGGTTTTATAATTCTTTAAATGTTCTGGTTTACTACAAAATGGGACGAGAAAACAGATTGAAAGATTGTCTCATCTTCTCCAAACCTACTATGTTAACCTGTGCATATTATGAATACATATTATTCCAACTACCTAGTTATTTAGGTTAAACTTTACACACGTTTTTGCTGCAGGCGAAATATCAAAGAATCTTCAACGGAAGTTCTTACCTTACTCGTAATGAAAATATCTTCACGTTTTATTATTCCTTCTTTAATCTTTGCTTCAACTGCCTCTCCGATTCCTTCTTCGTTTTGATAAACCCAAGCACCGTCTATATGACGATAACCCTCATCGATGGCGAGTTCAACACACTTTTTGATTTCTTCCTTTGGTGTCTGATGGCCAATAATTTTATTTCGCTTTATATGCGACGTGTGCAGTAAAACACAGCCTATGCGCAATAATAGATGTATGCAGACACTTAACACGCATGCACGTTTTATAATACTGCATATATAGTAGAGTGGGGAAGACGGGACACCCGATCAGCACATAATATTTCATTATCCTGATCTTGTTTTAAACAATTAACAACGGTTTATGAAAGTCGTTAGGATACAATTATATATTTCTTTGAATGTTCTTTGTTTACTACCAAATGGGACAAGAAATGGAATGAAAAGGTGTCTTATCTACCCCACCCTACTACTTGTATTGTTGCTTAAACGATCTTCTACAAACCTGCCACGTTCCGAATCCCAACAAAGGCATTTTTGCCCCTGTATTTAAAGTCAAGCTTTCTGTGTACGGCATGTTTAATATGATAAGTTCCTATTTCTATTAAGTAATTCCTAAGTTCCTATTATTAAAATTCCTATTTATACGCAGCTATTCAAGTCACAATAAGATACTTAAGGAAACCTGTTAACCGGGCTTCAAAAAGCTGTTACCAGTATTGAACGAGCCCAAGTTGTTTTTTTATTAACGGACTGTTATGAACACGCAATGCTGAACCAATGTAAACACATCGTATTGATCCGGCCATGCTAAGCATACAGCAAACAAAGCGGCAAACATGGTTGTCTTGCCACAGTCGGGTTGTTGGGCACGTAGTTGTCATAGAAATCTTTTTTCGTCCAACATTTGGTCTTAGTTTTTTTTACTTCTCAGTTCTTAATTGTGTTTTAAATCTACATCAAACGAGTCAAATAAATTACTAGTAGGCTATATATGTTTATAAGTTTAAAAATAAGGTGCATAATATTTGATCATAATCATATAATTCTTGAAGATTAATATAGTAGGGTGGAAGATGGAACATCGCTTCATACTTGCTCGTCCTCATTGGTAGTAAACTAAGAACATGCAAAATTAAAAAAACGCATAATCACGACTCCTATACAGCGTTGGTATTTGTTTCGAACACGATCAGGATAATTGAATATTATGTGCTAAATGTCACGCCTCACTTTACTATATGTATATTATGACTTTTTTTTAAAAAAAACATACTATGCTGACTGAAAATATCTGCTATGCTGACTGAAAATGCATACTATGCTGACTTATTTTCTCGTATTCGTTAATTTTCTACACTTTTATATTAAA
This sequence comes from Ciona robusta, assembly GCF_009617815.1. NCBI lineage: Eukaryota > Metazoa > Chordata > Ascidiacea > Phlebobranchia > Cionidae > Ciona > Ciona robusta. The sequence continues at coordinate 2,158,974 of NC_143242.1, read as the reverse complement.
ACGTTCATTGTGTCTACGTGGTACCTATAGCCTACATACTGTACCATTTTCCTTTAATAAGTGAAGAGTCAGCGTAATCTGGTATGTCGCTCAGTTCAATCAAAAAACATTAAAGATTATATTTTAATTTTTTGATATATTCACAAAGAAGGAGCATTTATTATACCAAATCCTAAATAAAATTTAAATTTGCATAGTTTAGAAACTAAAAACAGTCCAAATTCGGGGATTTGAATTTTTTCTTATGGGAAATCCCATCATGCATTGTGGCAGGACCGAATTTTTTAGTCCAGCTGTTTTGTTTAGGCGATTTTTGTAGCTGTTTCGTTTTTTGAAACTTTGGTATTCTTACATTTGAGCATCTTTATCCATATACAAGTTTTTAATTTTCCTTTGTTATGCTCCTTTAAAAACACCATACATTTAACAGTTAAGAATGACAGCGCTATTTATTTAAAACTTGTAATAAATTAAGCTGATTAATCGCATCAAACTTTAGTATTATTAATTTAACAATACAAACACAAATTATCATTTATTGACGTGTCCGGTCCAGGCGAGAATTGCTATTTTCCTAAAGGAGACATGGAGGATATCTATACCAAGGGATATTTGTATCTTAAAACCACCGCTATTTTGCTATAGTAGGGTGGGGGGAGATGGGAAACCTTTAATACATAATATCCAAATAGCCTGATCGTGTTTTAAAAAATTAACAACAGTCTGTGGAAGTCGTGAGGATACGGCTTTATAATTCATTGAATGTTCTTTGTTTACTACCAAATGGAAAGAGAAAACTAAACGAAAAGGTGTCCCACCTTCTTCCACCCTACTATATATATACATCGGGTAGAGAGAATATTCAAAAGAACACCAGCACATATGCACAGAAAAAAACAAACTTAAAAAGTCTATATGGTTTCTGCGTATAGGGTTTTAGGCACCAGCCACCGCACGAAGTAAGATTAAAATCAACATAAACTGTATGTACATATGTTTATACCATTTTGTTGCATGACACAACTATATACATTGCTTAATTAATGTTCACACAGGAGGACAATCTTCCATTCGATATCCCGCTGTTCCATGCAACTCAACTTTGTCCAACGTCATCGTTATTGCGTAGTCACGTGGGCAAATGCAACGGTGCGTGACGTCGGAAATCTCCGAAGCGGTCAAAACACGCGGCCAGATTATTGGACTGGATATTTGCCCGCTGAAAACAACACAGTAACGCCAATCACAAATGTGAGTCATATCTTTGAATATAAATTTACCTAAACGCCTGTGAAGCTTGTAAATCACCAGCGTCGAATTGGTCTTGATCTTGACCAAGTATCAACGACCCCCCACCTCTTACATAGCCGCCAGTGTAAGGGAAACTCCCCAAATTATTACCGTTAATGTAAACTCCGAGTTGCGATGTTTGTGTGGAGAACCAAACGCAAAGGTGAGCCTGAAACGATTACACATTTTTTTACTTTTTTACTCCAAATATATATGGTGTCAACCTTTTTATTGTGTTTTTAGTTCGCACCAAAAATATTGACTTACAACAAAGATTTAACAAGATATATTTGCTTTACATAGCATATTACTTTATATACAGATATGACATGGTCTTACTAAAAAAATGAATACAAAAAATATATATAACAAATCAGTTGGCAGGGTATTTTAATTATAACTGAATGATTCTTGCTTCGTCCTCGCGTGGACGGAAAACGACAGTCTGTACTAGCACGGTTGTTCCGTTTCATATACAGCTCATCTCGTGTACGAGTTACCACTTACATAACTTTGTGAATATTATATATGCGTATATTGTATGGCTTACAATTTAGATTAGGTTGGAACAATTGCCGTTAAGTGTCGTGCCCAAGGAGACATACGCCTACAATAGTAGTAGCGACGAGCCTTGAACCCATAACCTTTGAGGATACGGTTTTATAATTCTTCGAATGTTCTTGGTTTACTATCAAATGGGACGAGAAAATAGAATGGAACGGTGTCCCATCATCCCCACCCTACTATATGATAATAACGACTTGTTCTCACCCATTGGTTCATGATTGAAGGAAACGTAAAATCTTTGACATGTTTGTTCTCCAAATAAAACGCAATTCTTCTTGAATTCATGAATATTATAAGTATTCCGTTGGCATGCCCCGATCTGGTCGCGTAACTGAATAAAGAACTGTCAGTAAAATCGGACGTGTGCACCCACATGCATATTGTAGCGGAATTTAGCTGGGGAACGTAATGTCGATACCGAACATAATCTGTGATTTGATTCAATCTTGAAAAGTTGAAAATGACGCTCGGGCAACCTTGAAGGAGAAAAGGACGAGTATAATTATTTTTTAATTTAAAAGTTTGTTCAAATAAAAGTGTTAGTTTTGTAAATGTTCAAAAACACTGGAGTTGTGAGTGATCGAGCTATGTCGTTATTGTAAAGCGTCTAAACCGTAATAACAAGTTGCCGTAGCATATTTACTTTAAAGCGAGCCTATGGAACTTTATTTCGTAGTCGTCCCAGTTTTCCAGTGTTTCTATATAGTATAGCATTCTTTATCATCATTTGAACGATGAAAAGAACATTTATGAATAAATATATATTATATACCTTAACATATATTAGCACTATATTATTTCGCGTGGCAATCGCCCGTATTCGTTTCTATCATGCGGCAATGTTTAGAAAAAGCGTATATATTCCTTGACGACTCAGATCACAACTGTTGGCATTGAATTGAAACACGCAACCACGGCCTATACTAGAGATATCTCTAGTAGGCCGTGAAGCAATGTTTAGGTAATAACACAGCGAATATTATCAGATAAAATTTAAGGTAAAAGTTTCCGTAATATACTGATATACATACTTACTTACCATCAGCATTAACTTGTCGAATTTCATTTCGAAGAGATTCCAGTTCTTCACTGCAGTTGTATTCATTAACATTTACTAAACCATAAAGTAAAAAAAGGTATTAAATGTTCCCTTATTTCTGTACAATATAATCTGAAACGCCGTCACTGCAATAACATACGCAATTGGTATTGCCAGGCGGGGTAAAGTAGGACACTTTTTTAAAATTCTTTATTCGGTCCCCCCTTTAATAAAAAAAACGTTACTGGTTTATTCGACAGTATTCTCACGACTATATAAACCGCGCGCCAGCATATTGAAATATATAGAAACAGTAATTTTCAATGGGTAAAAAAACAGTAGGTTACACAATTAAAATGCTCTGAAAATCGAAATTTTTAAGTTTGCAAGTTTGAATCATCAATTCAGTATTTTAGTGTAATAAAACAGGCTGAAATATTTCGTATGCAGTTTGATTTTTTTTTTGATTAAATTAGTTTTAGTTTTGTGGGAAAAATGAGATATAGTAGGTTGGGGGAAGATGGGACACCTTTAGCACATAATATTCAAATATCCTGATCGTGTTTTAAATAATTAACAACGGTCTATGGAAGTCGTGAGGATATGGTTTTATAATCCTTTGAATTTTCTTTGTTTAGTACAAAATAGGACGACAAAATATAATGAAAAGTTGTCCCATCTTCCCCCACCCTACTCTATATACATGATAAAAATAGACAAGGATAAATTTGTTTTAAATTCTGGTTACAGTGCGCACGACAGGGTTATTTTTTTTTGTTATGTGTTTCGTTTTTTTTAAAAAAAAACTTTGGTGGTACGTTTACATCACATTTGAGCATCTCTATCCATATACAAATTTTTATTTTTCGTTTGTATGCCCTTTAAATTGTCCCCATCGTATTTTCAAATTGTGGTTTACCGGTTTATGATTTTAGTAAACTGATACACGCAACCTTTCAGTAATAACATTGTGAACATTGCGTGCATTTATATAGGATAAGTAGGCTAACTATTGTATTTTAGTTGGTGTTGAGAACTAGGCCATCAGGGTAAGATCCACTAATCTACTCAGTATACATACTTACTTACCAAGAGCCGTAAATTGTCGAATTTCATTTCGAAGACGTTCCAGTTCTTCATTGCAGTTGCATTCATTTTCATTTTCTACACCATAAAGAACATTTACCAGCGTTGACCAAGTTTTAATATTTTTAAGGGGTTTTGTTAAATACCTACTTGTAGGTCATAACAATAAGCTAAAATAACAAAACATTAGTAAAGTTTATTCCTATAATATATGATAAAGTAAGAACAGCGCATGTAGAAAATTATACAGAACTAGTATTTACACCTGTTCTGGGTCCAGGAAGGCCGCGAATTCCCTTTTCTCCTTTAGGGCCAGCTTTACCACGCACCCCGGCTCTGCCATTTAGTTGAGAAAAGAAATCTGTCAACATTGAGAACGATAACAAATAGTGCTGTAGGTATATTCCTTTTAAAAACTAACTAAATGTTGGTTTAATTAAACTTACATCGTATTCTCTAGAAGAAGCTTTTGGTTTAACCAGTAATAGGAAAAATAAGAACAGTGATTAATGCATGTATGTAACTTACTGTATCCTCGCGTAGCCGGAAAACGACAGTCGATATGGTTATAACACGGATGTTAATACACTTCGTGCCAGCTTACGAGTTACCATGTATGTTACTTTGTGTGTGATTATTTTTGGGGGATTTTTTCTTTTTTTATGTGTGGCTGATAATTTGGACAACCCATTAGTGACCATTGGGTTAGAGCAATTGTTATTAAGTGTCTTGCCCAAGGACACATACGCCCACAATGGTATAGCAGCGACGAGCCTTGAACTTATTACCTCTGGGTTACAGGCAGGCGCGCTAACCACATCGCCACGGCGCCGGGCCATGTTATTCTTTGTGCCATATTATTCTTTGTAAAAAAATATTACATGTCTATTTCATACATCATACCACTCACAAGTTAATAGTTATGTAAACACCACTATTAACTCACAAGTTAATAGTTGTGTAAAAAACCGAAAGGTTAAATGCACCAAAATGTAATAATAAGTTAATAGTTACAACAAGTTTGTTACTATGTATGCAACTTAGTGGGTAATTATTTTAATTTTTTTTTTGTAATGTCAGGCTAACAATTTAGACAACCCATAATTAATACTTTGCCATGGCGTTTGACATGTGTACATTTGTAACATTTAAATAGAATGATTGTAGACTTACCTCCACTGTTACCAGGTAGTGCAGACAAACTAGACACAGGTGCGCAAATTTGAACTTGGTTTGTATTGGACTGACACCCACCAGTCGCCAAGATATGCTTGCATGATATAAAGATCAAACAACCAGTTATTGGAAGAAGCTTCTGCAACATTCTGCCTTGTATTTAAATATTCCTGTATTTTGGTTGATGCTATTCGTGAAGTTTCCTCATATACACAATTTAACGTATTCAAACAACAAATAAATCGGCAGAACTTGAAGATAGGTACCACATACGCATATATAAGTGGAAACCTCGCTAAGAACGCTGCAAAATAAAGATAAGTCGTGTTAGAGGTTGTTCAAGCATGAACTTCATATCCTACCCATAATTCTCATGCGTTGGCATGACCAGAACGTCATCGCCGCTCGTCTCCAATTACTGTTTTGTTCGTATTTCGATCAGCGTAAATACGGTTTCTGCGTCACCATCGCGTGCAAGCATAGTTTGGAATTTGTTTTTCAAGTAGCATGATCTCCAACACATAGCTTACACGTTGTCCTCGGTTATTGAGCACGAAAGTGGTTATCCTCCTTTTCGCCGAACAGTTATTCTTGTTGTACTTTGTCATAACTTTTTAACATACCTTAATTCTTAATTTTAACACACATATTTTTTAATCTATTGACCGAAATCAAATAATAAAGTACATCCATGAATGTTGAAATATTTTCAAACTTAAAATCGCACAATTACCGAGTATTTAACGACTATATGATCAAAAGTGATGAATCTAAAATGTATCTTAAAACTTAGTTAAATCATTGTACTCTATGAATGGGTTGCTAACTTAGCATAGTTTTACAAACCAAAGTGCATACAATCGTCTAATTAGCGAGTAAGTAAAGATTATTTTTCCGTTTGTTTAAAAACACCAAATCTGAAATAGCTTAACTTTAATTATTTAATTTTATGAAATTGAACATTTCTAGCTAAGCATATATATATAAACCATATAAGCATAGTCATATAAACGTGTCCAAATATTAAGTAAAATAGTATTACAATACTCACAAGCAAAGTAAACTCCAACATGCCAGGGTCCCGGTAGTAACGCAGTAATCGGTATAGTCGAAACAGCGACTATACTCTCTGGGAAGTTGGCAGTAGTGAGATAAGGAATCTACACAACGATTGTCATTAATCGTAAACAAAACATAATTTTAGTTAATCATGATATTAATAAAATTAACTTCTAACGTTAGCCCAGCTTAGTCGATCGTAATAGGGTAATTAAAATTAGGCGAATTATATTACGTGCTTACTTATTAGAGCTATGCTCTCTTAGATTGATGGATAGTTGAGCACGTTAGTGGTCTCATAGATCCTTTTTCGTCGAAGAGTTGTTGTTGTTGTTGTTGCTGTTTTTTTCGTGACTCTTTTTCGCACTTATCTCAATTCTTAATTCTAGCATTTTTCTTTATTCTCTTGATAGAAATCAAATCATAATACTTAAAATTTCTAGACTGAATTTTCAGATTTAAAACCGCACGATGAGCGATTAATTAACGATTGCTTTCCTTATGCACTTTACATAGCGGAAACACTGTTTGGGAGTTTGGCGGAAAACGACGGCACGTGTTGTATCCACACAACGATTCACGTCTGAATCAAACTATTAGCATTTAAGTGGGGACGCATTAAATGCACTACTCTTATACCGTATTATCATTAATCGTAATTGAAACATTATTTTTAAATTAACACCATATGATTAATATTAACTTCTAACATTACCTAATTACTGCGTGATTACGATTTGTCAAAATTCATGAAAACAAACGTTTTTAAGCGACGACAACGTTAAGTAGTGTAAGTTTACAATAAACACATGGTACAGGAGTTGTACAAAGCTTATTTACACATATTCTTTACCAATCACTCAATCCTCATACGTCATAAGTTTCATTAGTTATAATACATGTATAAATACATTCTGCCTACTGCTTCACAGTCACCAATGGCGACTAGAACTCGTTTTGTTGGTTACTTCAGATTTGTTTTTGATCGAGCCCAGTCGACCGTTGTAGTAAAAGGATTAATTAATATAGCAGGGTGGGGGGAGATAGGACACATTTTCATTTTGTTTTCTCCTTTCATTTGATAGTAAACAAAGAACATTTAATGAATTATAAAACCGTATCTTCACGACTCCCACAGACCGTTGTTAATTGTTTAAAACACGATCAGGCTATTTGGATATTATGCGTTAAAGGTGTCCCATCTTCCCCGACTCTACTATCTTATGCTAATTAGTTTAAAACGTGCTCATTCATTAGATCTGTGATCTCTTGTTTAATATAAAATGTAACTTTCTTTTTTTGCGAGCCGGTGTCGTGATATATTTGTTCCTATTGATATATGTGTACAGGACGCTATTGTGCATGCACCGAGACGCTACTGCGCATGCGAAGTAGGTCGGAACAAATACAACGACCACCCGGTTCAAATTTATTACGACCCTTCGTTGAAAACGTTCCAGAACACGATGTTTCCACGTTGAATTTTTAATTTAAAGTCAGCCGAACTGAGATGAGTAGGCCCTATGTAATTTGTAGCTTAGAATAAGCAAGTACCAATAACAAACTTATTATAGATTAGTTTAATAGGTATGTTTTACTTAATTTACTAACACTTTTCTCAAACAAGATGCCTTACATATATACTGTACTTTCTCGTCCATTGCAATATTTTATTGCTTCACCTAAATCATTTGATCAAAATTATGTTTTTTTGTATTCGAAAGTTCATATATCTGGGGATACCGACAAACTACGACGTTTCATCTTTGCTACGATCGTTGTGGGGAAATCCCCTGCAGTAAAAGTTAATATTTATTCGCCGGTAAGTGTGACTATGCAGAGACCATAATAATACAACACAGCTTCAGTTGACGCGTTTTATAAAATGTTTATAGAGTGCATTTTCTTGTCCTTTTATTTAATTGATGTCAACGTTATGGATAAATTATTTATCTGCTGCTAATCCTGCTGTTGTATCGCAACTCAAAGGTATAAAACAGCTTAACAAATTTCCGAGTATACAACTTTATGAGTTTATCCTGAATGAATGAATGTAACTTATTGTATCCTCGCGTGGTCGGAAAACAACAGTCGTTATTACACGGGGCTACAGCTCGTGCTAGCTAACGAGTTACCATGTATGTTACTTTGTGGGTGATTATATCTTGAACTATTGTGCTAATGTTTAACTACTTGCTTTTACAACAGCAAAACTATAAATCTTGATAAATTTAAAATATGGTTAATTATAAATTCATTGTCCGGCGCGGGGGTGTAGTGGTTAGCGCGCCTGCCTGTAACCATTAGGTAATGGGATCAAAGCTTGTCGCTGCTACCATTGTGGGCATATGTGTCCTTGGGCAAGACACTTAACGACAATTGCTCCAACCCAGTGGCCACTAATGGGTTGTCTAAATTATCAGCCATACATAAAAAAATGAAAAAATCCCCCCAAAAAAATATTCACCTACAAAGTAACTTACATGGAACCTCGTAAGCTGGCACGAGGTGTTAAACCCGTGTGATAACGACTGTCGTTTTCCGGCCACTTGAGACTAAAGTAAGTTACATTCATTCATTCATTCATTCATTCACAATTATTTATTGTTACCACTTTTCCCTTGTTAAACCTCGTTTCATTTATAGATTAAGCCCAGTTTACTTGAAAACAATTTAACACCTAATGCTAGTGAAAAATCCACTAGCTATGACATACACCAACCCCTAACCACATCTGTAATGTTTTGCATTATTTTTCAGTTTTCGCCATGCATTACAAGAGGACTGTATACTGGTACCCAATAAAATCATTTTGTGAAATAAATAATGACGAAGGTATAAATAATATGGTTTTATACAAAGTGACTGTGTTTCACACAACAATATTTGCCTTTGTATATTAATAGTGTTTGTTGTGAAAGTTGCAAGAAATGATTAAAAGGGGAATTTACTATTGAAACCTAATTGCACAATCTGCTACAAACTTTTATACCAAAAAAGCAAATAAGTTAATTCACTCTCTTTAAAAGTTATTGCTTAGAAGTGAAAGCCATTGCCTCACTAAGGAATTACAGGTTTCCCTACTTGAACAAAGATATTTTGTTGCTAATTTTTCCAATCGCTTTTCTCAAAATAAAACATACTTTCATTTTTTTTACTTTTGTGTATTATGATTTTATATTTATATTATGTTTTTTTTAAACTGTAAATTTGTTACGTTTTAAAACTTGATAACTATAACGTCCGCTAGTTTTAGAACAATAAACATATATACAGATGACATTTTCATGCATTAAAAATATTTAAGTAACTGTAGGCCATCCTAGCTGACAACAGCTGACTTAGATATAGAATATGTAAAAATATATATGATGTATCTTTTTTTGATTTTGACTTCCCAATAAAACTCACATTTTCTGCATATGCACACATTTTTTTATTTATATTTTTGAATAAATTTCAAACAAATTTAAAGCTTTGTTTTTTTTACCTTTATGATGATGTATGTAAGTGTTTGTTAAATTTTGTACCATCTATGGTTACTTCCCTAATCAAATATTTATTATGCATGAAACTGCAGTAAGTGTTTAGTGCCATTTATAGAAGATTGCATTGTTAAAATTGAAATAATATTGAAATACAGTTAAACATACAGATAGGAGTAGATGAGTTTATTTTGTAATTATTATCCATTCAACTTCTTTTCTTTTAAATTAAACATTACACCAACATTGTATTTGCTGAAAGTAAACACAGTGAATTAAAAGTGTGTTTGTTTTGGACTGCTAGTTCTTTCGTGCCTGTTACCCTTGTGAAGACTTTATCAATGGGTAAACATGCAATAACACTTTAGTTAATAATTGAAAAAATTTATAATGCGGGGTATAAATTGTTCATGTGCCTATAAGCTCATAGCTAGATAATTTTTAACAGCGATTCAATACATTCAGTTTGTACTAAAGAAAGCAGGCTAATAGTACAATGAACCACATTAATATATTGAGTTAGATTTTAAATATTTGAAGTGCCTCAGCGTTTTCGCTAATTTAACGATGAATCATGTCAAGTATGTAGTAAGTGAAGAGTGCTTCAATCAGTTCAAGTGTCGTTCCCTTGTCATCCTTCTCTATGTTCAGTTAGCGAATGTTGAGGTTAGGTCATATGGTTTTGAATTTTTGAGTTAGAAGTTTAATAAGAAGAAAAATTGTAAACCAATTACTAGTTTAATGTTCTTTAGTATAGCAACTTGTTTTTAAAGAATTTTTTAATTTGAAGTTGGTTAAAATAATGAAAGAAAGATGATAAAGATATATTTTCTGTTGTGTTTGATTGGCACTTTGCACTACAGTAGAGGTAAAGTACTTTGTTATGTTGTACATTGGTTTTTATCCTAGTAATATGCTATTCTCAGGTCGTGTCTGTGACGTTACTACCACCAGTGGTTCTGTATACGAATATGCTCCTGCTAACAGCACAGCATGGGATGGTGGAGTTGAAGGAACTAATGGCGTTGATTATACACTTCAATTGGATCCAGAGCTGGCTAAATATTTTAGCTTAAGTGGAGATACGCTTATTGTAAAATCTGGTGTTAATATCACTCGTGATGACGATAAAATTAAGGGAGATCTTCTTTGTTCCTTAACTGCAACTCCGGGTCCATCAATAGTAAGTACCTTACAGTATCAAATATTGTTGAAATAAATTATCGGTTTATGCTATTTACAGGACAGTGGTATAGAAATTACGGTAAAAAAGATTAATATCAATCCACCAGTATTTCAAGGAGAACCTTATGCAACATCACTGGGTGATGTAAGTATTATTTATTAATGTAAAATATTTATTATCGATAGTCAATATAGGGAAACAATAGTCAATTTACCATCGGTTTTCTGTTACACCAACCTTGTAGCTGCTTCAGTTACTACATCAATTTGTGGGTTATTATTCTTTTAATTTTTTTCTGCAAAGTTACTGAACAAACTAACTAAATAGACATAGATAAATAGACATAGAGCTGCAAATATTTAGCAAATTATTAAATGTATATTCAATACAGGGAACAAGTGTTGGTTCACAAGTTATTGAAGTTTCAGCAACAGATGAAGAAGTCACCAGGGTGACATACTCAATTATTGACCAAACTCCTGCAGATATGTTTGCACTAACTGGTTCAAGTGGAATAATAACAATCAAAAATCCAATTCAGTCCTTCGAAATGCATAATATTACCATGTAAGTTGTGTTTATGTGGTTGATTATTTGTAGAATACAGCTCACATCGTAACAATTCCTGTGGATAAAAATATGTTTGTTAATAGATAGTTGATGGTGACTGAACCATAATAATAATTCTTTACTAATGTGCTTTTAAAACTTTTCACATGTTTTAAACAATACTTATTCTTGTACAAATAATATAGTTCAAGTTCCACCTATTATGAAAACGACATTGGAAAAATCTCTTTTTTATGCTTGCGTGTTTTTTCATGTTTAATTATTAAGTGAATTATTTTATATTTATGTAAATATAAACGCTTCTTTAATTTTCAGATCAGCAACAAGCACTGGATTTAATAATGTGGGAGGTACTTTGATACAAAACACTGAAACTGTTGTTCGTATTACCATTACTGATGATGATAATCATGCTCCTCAGTTTCAACCAACTGTTGAAGTTGGGAACATTCTTGTTCCACCATTATACACTGCAACTGTGGTGTATGGAGAAACTAATGTAAGTAATTGAAAATAAAATATTTTATTTGCATGTTGAAAAATTTGTAGTAGCTTTATTGAAACCTTTAGGTTTCACTGTAAGAAAAGATAAAGTTTTTATTTTAAATGCATAAAATTGCAAAAGAAATTAAAATTAAATTTTTTAACAAATTTTTAAAAGTTAAACATACTCTTACATTTTAAAGGTCAATTTTACGAGTTCATCAATAGAAGCTAAAGATTTAGATGTGAAACTTAATTCCGCAATTAGATACGGATTTGTGAATGGTAAATGGTATATTTAAAATATGTTACATGTTTTATTTAAAGTTTTCTTTAAATAAAATTTTATTGATTGGTTGTCAGTGTTTTTTTGCAATTACATTTTGTATCCAGATAAAATAGCAATACGTTATTGTATATTGTGCAGTAAACTAAAAGTAAATTTATTCTACTGCATGGTAGGATTTTAAACAAAAGTCAATTACTAACTTTTCATCTCACATGTTTTTATAAATAAACTAATTTTGACAATATTGGAATGATAGGTGATCCTTCTACATACACTGAATATTTTCAAATTGATCCAACAACTGGTGCCGTATCAATGAAAAAAGCTTTGGAAGCAACTTCTGGAATTACTAAGTTTTCAATCTCAGTGTCAGCAACTGAAGACACAGGAAAGTCTTCATTAACATACTTAACTGTAAGTCATTGTATGGAAACTTTATTGTTGAAGCTATAGATTAATAGTTTTGTAATGCTTAACTCAGTTTGCTGGGTATTTGATATTTTAGGTATATTTTATTAGTTTGATAAACTACCAATAAACGCAGGTGGATAAAACTAAAACAAATGTTGTTAGTTTTGTACAGCCTACTTAATGGCTTTTAAATTTGTGACAAAAGCTGAAATCATTTGATACACAGAGTATATTGTACACTAAAGGCGCTGTTTTCTTGTTTACCTTTTAATATATTGATCGGATACAAATGTTAAAGTGAAAATACAATGTTTGTTTTAGATTGATGCTGTTATGTCTGTTGACCAACACAAACCTATGGTAACTGTTTCATCTTCTGCAAGTATTGGATACATTCAAGCAAGTAATGCTAACTCAATAGCATATGTAACTGAAGATGAAGAAGGAAACACACCATTTCAATTTACAACCACTGATGCCGATAACAACGTAAGCATCTCTTTTTTTCGCTGGACACTCACATATAGAAGTACAGTTTAAAATGATAAAATATATTAGCCACTTTTTGGTAGTGGTACACCACGTACTATCTTACAGTTTCACACTTAACTTTGTTGATCATAAAAGTAATTATTATATCTTATTAAAGTGTAAAATTTGTGTTTTAAGTTACAAATCTCAGAGAAAAATGCTTAAAACTATACAGAATGATCTTGAAGATACGGATTTAATCTTGAATAAACGGCAAGTCGCTTAGACATGTTTAGGGCAATGTCCTCATCCTCCTTTTATATTTGCTGGTCTGATACTTGTCTGCCCTTTAAATATATGTTTCTTAATTCACAGGGAACTTTTATCTATGAAGTCACTTCACCTTATGATGTCACAAAAGCTGGATATCTAATTTATGACCCTCTGGGTACAACTACTACATTTTCAGATATAATAGAGGTATAAATACTTACATAAATGAAACTTATTTATCCTGGTGTTGCGGACAACGCTTATATCACAGATTTTCCCCGTTTACGAATTACCACTGTAACTTTGTTGCTAATTTTGTTTTGTTAATGTATGATAGACAATGGTAGAAGTATCGTTAATTGTCTTGTACAAAGACACATTTGCCCCCAATGATGGCAGCATCTACCAATTGTATTGCTTTTACTGGTATCAGTTGTGTTTTTATTTGTCAATTCTTGTTGTAGATTGTTGCAGTAAACATTGATGTTGACGTTGCGTCTCCAAATCGAAGATCGGATCCCGTGTCCATTACTGTCAACTCTGGTAAGTGTGCAGTCAGGCGATGAAAATTAGTTGAAAAACTGATTTGCAGAGTAAATGATTTTGCTGCAAGGTGGCGGCTATGCACAGTGGCTTTGCAAAAGTTTAGGAACTTTAGATTTAGATCAAGAATATTGTACTAAACACATTCTTTTAATACTTCAACCAAATTGTCTGGTTGTAACACATTTATTAATTCGCTTATTTTTGGTGATTGTAATTTTTCATAAAATAGCGAGTGGAGTGGGTGCGTTTTCTATAAAACTAAAATTGCGTTATAACAATTTTGATTTATCATAAAGCAAACATGCTTTAGACATAGCTGTAGCTACGTCATTGCTTAACCAAGCTTAATTAAAATACTAACGTACTTATATAGTGAAACTGCCACCGGTAAGTTTGTTCTGTTTAAGTTTGCCTTAAATATTAGTCACAACTCCTGAGCCAACTACAATGGAAACAACACAGCCGGCAACAACTGAAGCAACAACTCAGCAAGGTTTGAAACATTTTTAATTTTATTACAATACAACAACATTGTTCCATCCTGTAATTTGTTATTAATTCACACTGCAATATTTTTTTAATTGTAGTAACAACACCGTTATTAACTACAGAACAAGTGACTACTGAAGCCACCACAGGTGTGAGATTAGGCATTCTGTTTAAGCTGCTTTTTACAATTTTAGGTTGTGGCAAAATAATTAATCATCGGTAGAGGTGAAGTTACAAAATTAGTTTAATCTGTAGTGAAGATACGTACATTCTTTAGTAAATATAATTTAATGAAACCAAATTAGTTAGTTCTATTTTTAATTAAAAGTAATTGCAATGTGATCAAAATGTTCTTACTTTAATTGTAGTCACAACACAACTATTAACTACAGAGCAAGTTACTACTGAAGCTACCACAGGTGTGGGGAGAATTCATAAAACAGCTTTTTGTTGCTAATTATTTTCACTTTTTTGCTAAAAATATGATGGTAAAGTTAGGTAAGGTGCAAAAGGGATTTAACCCATAGCTGAAATACATTAAAGCATTACTAATTAAACCGAAATTGTAATTTAACCAAATTAAATAATTTTATAAATTTAAGTCAACTTCTATGCAATATTTTCTCATTGTGTTATTAATTTAATTCACACCGCAATATAGATATTTTAATTGTAGTCACAACACCGGTATCAACTACAGAACAAGTGACTACTGAAGCCACCACAGGTGTGATATTAGACATTATGTTGCTTTTTACCAAGTAGTTACAATAAAATTAAATACACAAAGGCAAAATTTGTTCAAATTTAGACAGTAGCTAATATAAAAAAAACTTTAGACTTGTAGAAGTGTCTTGCTTAAGACATTAACCATGCATGAAGTTAACTTGGTTGATAAAATATATATTGTTATAACCGTGCATGATTTTCACTGCTTTAATTATAGTAACCACACCTGTGTCAACCACTGAACAACAAACAACACCGGGTCCGTAAATTTTAGTATTTTCTGGCCATAGTTTAAAAAAATGTTGTTTAAAATAGGTTTATGAATTTTTTAATGATTTTACAACACTTATCTTAACTTTTTTATTTTTTTTTGTAATGATTTTAACACTTATTTAAAATTTTGCAGCTACTAGTTTTATGATTGTTCTGACTGTACATTGACTTTTTTTAAAAAAATGTATATTTTATCATTTTTATTTTTTATTTAGTTACAACTCCAGCTTCCACAACTCAGCAGGTTACTTCACAAGCCACCACAGGTACATTTGATGCTTTAGTTTCAAAATTCACTTTAACTTTGCTTTTCATTGTAAATGGTCTATTGTTTCAAAAAATATAGGCATTTACAATACTAATAGTAATACTCTTGAAAACATTGTGACCATTTGGTAACCAGATTTTGCTAGAAATACACATTAATTCTTTGTTTAATTTTTCCAATACAGTGACAACTCCTTCATCTACTACTGAGCAAGTTACTACACCAGCAACTACAGGTAATAAAAGTTACTTATTTGAATGTTAGATGTGTAGGCGTTGCTTGTAATTGTGCTGGTGGCGGTGTAGAGTAATTTTGCTTATTGTCATTTGTTCTTCAATCAGTGTCCACTCCTTCATTATCAACCACCGATGCAGTTACTTCAGCTGAAACTGGTAAATTAAAATGTTAATTAATTTGGCTTTGCTGAATTTATCACATGTTGCATTAATTAAACTTCAATTGCCAATACAGCCACTACAGCTCAAGTGACAACACAGCAGTCAACGACAGACAGTACTGGTAATGTAACCAATATCATGCATTGACCTTAATTCATATTTATCTTGCAAATTTATTGTAGTTGGAAAATAAATTTCTATGGTTGTCATTTTCTTAAAATGTAGACATAGGGAAAGCATGATGTTCACATTGGATAGAAATATATTGAACACCTCGTAAAGTTTGCGCTTTGGTAAACAAAATTCCGCCTATTAATAATTAAGCTTAAATGTGTTTTTGAATGGAAGCAGAATTCCGCTTCTTGTGAATAATGTTTAACACAAAGTTAAAAAAACAGAGGTGTATATTTATGTACTAAATTTGTAGTTAAGTATTTACATACTCCTGATTTAATTTGAATAACTTATCTTGCTAGACTGTTGAATAAAACTTTTTGGTATACCACTCTAAGGCACGTGTATGAAACAGAACACTGTGTTATAACTACTGTCGTTTTTTGGCCACTTGAGGTTAAAGCAAGTTACATTCTTTCAATCGTTAGATTTGATTTTCTCTGCATATTCAGTAGCACTTGTTAGTAATACAAGAAGGCTAATTAAACCTTCCCATGATTTTAATTAGTTGTTACAAGCACTGCTACAACACCAGAAATCACTACCATTCAAACAACTGTAGTGACAACCCAACCACCTGACACAACACAAGCCACAACCGTAGGCCAATCAACAATTACCAACGGTGCATAATTTATGTAGTTTTATAATTGGTTGGGATAGCTATTAGCTTTGTTAATTTGGGTGATATTCTATTATTCTCTCTGCAAAATTTAGTTACAATATATTGGCAGTAGTTAAAAATACCCTTTCTGTTTAGTCATTATTAATGTTTTATCAACATACATACATTTTTTACATTTTATAGGAAACACACATCCCAGTAGTACAGGTCTTGCTTCAACAACAGGTGAATTACACAATTATTTGTGTTTTAATTACCCAAATAATTTAAAATTATTTTTTTTTCAATTTTAGCAAGTATTAATATTACCATTATGTGAACTCCAGCTTTGAATATTTACAATAAAATTGTCCCGTCTTTTAGTGCTAATCATTAATTATTGTTTCCTTTATAACCGAACACTTGTGTAATGTGTACAGTTTGTTTGGCTTAAGATATCAAGTATATACGTGTGGAGTTGATTCAATATTAAAAAATACACCATTGGCAAATATTTTAAATGCACAAATACCCTTTGTTTGTAACTTTAATAAAATCCTATCTTATGGTAGGCACATAACTGTTTAATAAAACATAAAACATGATACGCGAATGATTCTTTTTATAGTTCAACAAAATGTTTATATTTTTCTCTGTAACATGCAAAGTGTGTTTTTGATCAGTCACAACCATTTTAATTATTATTTTTATAAATAATCAGGTGTACAAAGCACATCACCCACAGTTGTAACACCCACTGCCACACCAGCAACATCAGCTGGTATTTCAACAAACACTGTAATTACTGCACCAAATACAACTTCATCTCAAACGGTTTCTATTCAAACCTCACCTGCAAATCCAACCAATAATGGTGTTAATACCACTGCAGCCGCAACCAATAATCCACATACCACAGGTAGAATAAAAAATTGGAAGCAATCAAAACTAAAAATTTGTCACAATTAGATGTTTGGTGATTGGTCATAACATTTTATAATTTTAAACAGTTATCGAATTATTTGATTTTTCTTCCCATGTGTTGTATGTTTTTGTTATTTACTGTGCAGCTAAACAAAAGCATCCTTATTAAATATTCTCTTTTTACAAGTGTCTACTTCAAACATTCCATCTCAACCATGTCCAGTTGATACGACAACCAAAGGCAATGGTAAGTAATTTTGTAATTTTTTTTACAGCTACTTTTCTATATTAATTTGTTTCCACAACTCCAATAATTTTGTGTTCTTCAGTTTTCATGTAGTGAAATAAAACTGTGAAGTGTGTAGGACTTAATGCTTTTGTTTGCTTTAACCTTTCTGTTCTATGTTGCAGGTTGCAGTGGATTATATTTCTAATATTAGTTGTTGACTTGCATGTTGATTTGTAGAGTAGCATCTTGCATGCAAATATTTAATTTAGCGTAGTTATGGCCGTAAACATAGCTGCAATGCTATAGCTTTAAACAGTAGTTCTGCAATAACACCTGTTTTAATTAATCATGTGTTAATACAAGTTTTAAACCTACAGTACTGAACACATGTGAACATGTGTTTGTTTCTGTGTTAGCAATCCAATGCAGAGTGTTATAAGATATTTAGGACTCACACTTTTTTTAAATTTAACAGGAGTTCCAGTTGGTGATCAAGTGTCAGCAGTTACCTTGTATGCCGTCGCTGGAAGTCTGGGTGCGGCTCTCGCTATTTGCTTGATCATCATTGCCTATTTATTATACAAATATTGTCGGGAACCAAAAGATGTGGATGATGATAAGTCAGATGATGGAAACAAACCAGAAAGTGGAAATATGGTAAATAATAATTTTTGGGTTTTGTAAGTAATTTATAACACATACCATGCACATATTTAGTCTTTAAAAACCTTTTTAGCAGATTCCACAGACAAAAAAACTGATCTTTTTATTTTATATTATGCTTTTGACCAAGGGTAGCTTTTAATACACAAATTCACTGAAATTTATTTTGAATAGTTAAACAAAATTACCAAACAAGCTTACTGTAACAAGTATTAAAATATTATAACATTGGTGTATTACATTTTCAGTCAAGTGAGCAAATTATAACGGTGACCGGCTATTCAAATGGGGCTTATGATAAACATAATGAATCAAATGATGGAGTGTATACAGGTAAAGCAGAATTCAAATATTCAGTTATTATAGATATGTTATATTTTTGCATTTATTTATAATTTTTATTCTTGGTGTGTTTGGTGTCGTTTTGCTGTTAAATTTCAACCTTAAAATTGTTTTAGTTAGTTAGATCTTGTTAATATGATAATGAAAATGTAAACTCATCATTTTTTTCCTGTTTACTAAAGATCCAATATACGTAAGTAAAGAAAATTAACTTAAGTTTTTAAAAAACCCAAACTTGTAGCTAAGATATCTTTTTAATTGTTTTGTAGAAGTGAATGAGGTAGAAGGAAAAGAGAACGACAGTGGGACAGAGATAAATGAATATGATCAGGATAGAAGTTCACCTGAACCTGAACCAGAAGAAGAAGAAGAAGAAGAAACATCTCTTCCTGAACCTTTTGTTCCACCTGAGGAGGAAGATAGGTAATTTAATTGGTGCTTGGTTTTATCACTATCGTGGGTGTTTCTGTCTTTAAGAAAGAAACTGCCATTGATCCCATTTAGTAGTCACTAATGAGTTGCTTAAATTGTCAGCTAAATAAAAATAAAAATAAATAAAAAACATTCACCCACAAAGTAACATATGCGGCAACTTGTAAAAAGTCTTGAAATAGAACACTCATGTTGTATATTGGTGTTTTGACGTGGATAAATAAGTGACATTTACTCATTCATATTAATAAGTTTTCTCCCTTTAAACGAGTTAACAAAGTATTAAATAAAAACAATGAATATTTTACAGAAGTAAATTACTGTGAATAGGTGTGACTTATGTATACAAAGCAAAGAAAAAATAAATGGGAGGTAAAACTTCATAAACTGTGTATTGGGAGACATATTTTTACTATTTCAGAAATTCGGAATTGGAGTTACCTGCAGGAGGTTTGGTGGCTGCTGGTATTGCTGGTGCTGCTGTTGCAATTGCAGATGAAGTTGATGATAAAGATGTTTTGCCGTTACCAGTTAATGAAGATGATGCGCAAGATTATGGAAAAGCTTATGTAAATGATGATGTGAGACATGAAAGGATTTTAAAGGTCGGTATTTTAAATATGGTTATTGTTTGCAAGATATTTTACCAGAACATAGTTGAACTCAACATCTTGGTTTAATATAAAGGTGGAAAAAGGTCCATTTATTGTGTTAAAATAAACAGCTTTGAAATAATAATATAGTAGATGCTTACTTTGATTTCTCTTTATAGACGGGATCATTTGGTTCACTTCAGTTAGTTACCATTCAAAAGTATGGCTCCGAAAGAAGGGATAAACTTTCTGTTGTTCACAAATACAAGTAAGATGCCATAACACATGATGTGATACTGCACTCATGTTCTGAAATGATGTGATTAACATTCAGTGTGGTAATACCTAGACATATTAAATACTAAGAGTAAGAAAATGTATTGGTAATTGGGTAAAGCAAAGTTTAAAGTGCTAAACTTTATGTTTTTGTTTGGAATAAATATTGCAACTTCAGTGTTATTTTTATCATTTATGTTTTTTAAAAAAAAGTATACTTATTTTAACAGGCTTGCTAAGATATCATATACAGAGAAAAGCAGTGTTGAAAGCCGAATTGTTTTGTTGGAAAGAATTTGTGAGCAAGAACATAACAACATTCTGCAGTACTATGGAAAACATGAAGATTCAGGTTACTTTTCCTTTTTTTATAAATATGAATTGTTTTATCTCTTTGCATGTTTTAAACTTTGGTTGTTTTATCTAATTGTAGATGAAATACATTTTGCTATGATGTATGCTGAAAAGGGGAATCTAAGAGATCACTTACGATCTCATGGACATGAACTCTCTTCCTCACAAATTCTTTTCCTCATATCAGGTGCTGGAAAAGGTTTGCAATATTTGCACTCGAGGTAAGTAATATAAAAGCTGTATGTGTACATTAGTAAATGATTTACTTTGTAAGTGGCAGGGCAGTAGAACTGTTACGTTACGTCAATGTTTAAAGGCTAAATAAAGTTGCTGTTGACAAACGAATGAAACTTGGTTTCGTAATGGTATCTACAAAAGCTATTTGCTTTTCCAAAACCCCTAGTAAAGAAAGAAAAATTTTAACTATTTTTACTTTAGAAACATCGTGCATTGCCATCTTCAAGCAAAATGTATTATGTTGGACAATCAACTTACTCCACTTGTTACTGATGTTGAAAATAATGAAATAGCGAGCATTAAGGTAAAATAAAGTAAATATGAATGTTCAAAAAAATAAAAATTGCAAGACAAAACTTATTGCTGCAGCACCAACAGCTTTAACTATAAATATAAAGTAACAACCAAAAGTATTGCCTACATAGGAATATTAATTCCAATTCACAGTACAGATGTAATATGTGGCCTATAAATAGTTTTGTTTGCAACATATTATTACTCTATGCGTCAATAAAATCTGGCTCATATATTTTTTAATATCAAATAGGTTGGGGACAGGGAGAGGTGGCAAGCATTAGAAGTATTGAACAATGAACTGAGTTCAAAATCAACTGACATGTAAGTTTGTTTAATATAAAATGTTAAGTACAATATGCAATCACAAACACAACAAGAACTTATTTAATTACACATCTGTACCCTTCATGCCCTACCAAAAATTGACTTTTGTAGTTGTTTAAAAATAAATAAAATCAATTTCTGGTAAATAAATATATCATCTAACATTATCGTATTTATTGCTAGTTGGTCATTTGGAGTTTTAATGTGGGAAGTATTGTCACTTGGTGCAGTTCCTTATGAAGACCTTAGCATTGCTACCGATCAAATTAAAGAATATTTGGAATCAGGGCAGAGACTTAGGCAGCCCGCTGGTTGTTCTGATGCTGTGTAAGTATTTTATGTGATGATTATTTGAGTTCTACCAATGAGCAACTTCATATGGCTTAAATATTCACTTATGTAGCTGATCACATATTACAGTATATGAAACTGTGTGCTTGTGATCTATCTTTCAAAAGCAACTTTTTCCACAAGGTTTAAGGTAATGGAAGGTTGTTGGAACGAGAGGTCAAGAATGAGACCAGATGTTTACGTCCTGAATGGAAGCCTTGATGAGATGTTGACACAAGATCATGATGTAAGAAAATTAAGTTGTAGGAACTAAGTGCTCAAATAAGTATAATTTATAAAACACCTAACGCACTGTAGAGTTGAATAATCAACTTTGCTTAGTGGTTAAAGTGCATTCATTGTAAACAAAGGACAATCAGTTCTAGTTCTAATGTTGCTACCATTAACCGGTATTGAAATGTCTTTGAACAAGACACTGGACCCCAGTGGTTACTTATGGGTTGCCAAAGAAGCCAGACACACAAAAAATGTAAATAACATTTGCACACCAAGTCACCTACGTGGCAAATAAGTACTGATCATGAGCTTTAATGAGATGTTATTTTATTTTGTCACATTCAAATCCAGTAAAAAGTATAAAAAATAAAATTTGTAGGAACATTTTACAAATCAAAAAGTTCGCCTTGGTAAAGTATCATCTAGAGTGATGCCTCTGTCTATTGGCCACAAGTTGCCACCAATAGCTGGTGCCAGGTTACCCCCGATTGAACCAAAGTTTAATAAATATGTACCTGATGAAAGGTATCGCTTGATTGCATTTGAATGCAATGACACTTCGATCCACTCAATTTGCATGAAACATTTAGTATCTCGAGTCGACAGCATCATAGCTTTAGCTCCTAATCCGATTAAATTCTATAATACTGCCAGGCCAGTCATAAAATGCAAAATCGTATTGGCAAAACCAAGGAATAACTGTTAATAACTTTAAAAACTACCACAAACTACCACTCTGAAGCATTAGCATTTGACAATTTCATCATTGGTAATTATGTAAGTTAACTTAACTATTATTAGATGTTTTTTCACAAATAAACATTGCACATTATTTGCTTTTAATAAAAACGTAGAATGCAACATGTATTTTCACACTCTCACACTAAAATCGGCAACAATCACCACACAGCACATGCATGAAAAACACTATATCACTCCACTTGTGTACTCAGCTTTGTTTTTATGACGTTACAAAAAAGTAAGCTGTCTTTTTAGTGCCTTACCACAATTTTTTCCTATTTTTTACATTATTTTATTTTAGGAGCTCATCAGCATGGGAGTAACTTCAAATGTATCACCTGGTGATGTTACAATTGATGTCTCAACTGATCGTCTTTATCCAAATCTTGATCAAGAAGAAGATTTTACAGCGTTTTAGTTTTGATATACTTCTCTCGTGGACAATATAGAAATAAATCGGTCGTACATCACATACTTAAGCATTTGCTTTGACGGTTCACCTAATTCAAAAGTATTTTATTTTCATTGGTTTTTTAATATTTTATTCATTTTAGCTTGTTTAAAAATTTAATTTTAATAATTTTGTGTTGCTTCGCCTTTGCCATTGTTTTCATGTTTATTTCTTCTCAGTTGTAATTTTTTCAGCTGTATTCTTTTGAAGTGTTTTGATAATGTAGCCTTAATTATTACTAAACTGGAAGCAAAAATTCGATTCAGCAATTTGTTTGTTTTAAACATTGTGCTTTTATATAAATATATAAATTATTTTCTGCAACCGTTAAGCATTTAGATTAAACTAATTGTTGTGATTGCCCACACAATTCATTTGCAAGTGTTGTGGGCGATTTACTTAAACGTAGCCTGCGTTATTTCTTAAAAATTGGGTGATATTGTTTTTATTTCATATCATGTTGCTCGTTACATTGTTACTAAAATTTTGTAACCCTACTGCAATTAATTTGGTAATAAAATAGTGCAATCAAATAAACCTTTTATTTGCTTGGTAATATTAAAATATCACAAAATATTTTTAGTTTGTAGAATTTTTAAAAATAAACAAATTTGGCTGGCACCTGTAAGTCAACTAAATAATTTGCGACAAAATGTTTGTGAACAATCATAGCTCGCTACAAAGTTTCATTTTTGTTCCTCGATCGCGCGGCACGCACCCCGATTATCTGCCTTATGACATCACAAGAGATTTCAGCTGTGACGAAATATTCGCGTGGAATGGATAGCAACTTACTGTATAGTTATAGTGAACAGTGAAAACGCAATCGGAAATAAGAGCAAGGTACGCGGTCGTAGGATATGATAACAGAAATACTGTCAGTGTCTTCCTTTATTTATTTAATTTTTAGATGGGTATGATTTTATAGAAAATCTGTAACTTTTTGTACACATATCAATTAAAACAATAAAGTTATTAATTTATTTTATGTTTTAAACGTTTTGATCATATTAATTAATTAACACGGGTTAACCAATTTAAGTTTGAATTGTTAAATAAAGTTAAACTACTGGTTTGGAGTGTCATAGGTATTATGGTATGGGATGCTCCTGTTGTTGGTGACTAGTTAAAACTTTGGTCTTAAAGTGTACCACATAGGTTTCCCTGATTCCTGCTATACGTCGTTTTGGGAAAAAAGTTTGTGTAAGGGTTTAGTCATATATATCGGTTGGAATACTTAAAATATGTATAATTTTTCGTTTTAGTCACTGATGAATAATTTAGTTCCAACTATGGTATCATCAAGGTAGCATTGCACTCTTGTATGTTGTACAGCTACTCTTGAATTCATGATTTAATTTGTTCTTAATTATTAGAAGGATGCTTGCTTCATATTTAGTACACATAAGCAGTGTTGTTGTGATTCTGCTGTGTACTTTTGATCTTGCATCATGTCAACTTATTCCTGGAATGTATTGCGGAACAGAAAATTGTTACAATGTTCTTGATGTTGACAGCTCCGCATCAAAAGGTGAAATTTCGAAGGCCTACCGAAAACTGGCCAGAATCTATCACCCTGATTATTTAAGGGGACGTGGGGGGTCTGAAAAGGAGATTGAAGAGGGTGTGTTAAAGTTTCACCAGGTTGCCACAGCGTATGAGACATTGAGAAACACTCAAACAAGGGATGAATATGACTACTACCTTCAACATCCTGAAGAATATTATTACAATTATTATCGGTATTATAAGCGCAAAATGCCAAACGTGGATGTGAGAGTGGTTTTGTTTGGAACAGTTACAGTAATCTCTGTGTTCCAATACATTAGTTGGATGACTTCCTATAACACAGCAATACAGTATATGGTACAGAACTCAAAATATAGAAATGCTGCGAAGGAAGAAGCCAAGAGCAGAGGGTTGTGGGTTGAAAAAAGGTAAATAAGTAATAAATGATTTAAAAATATAACAACTGCTTGTTATATGATGTTTGTGTTTTTTATCATTTTATTCAGTATTATAGTCGTAAACATGGAGAACTAGGGTTTGCAAACTTTTCAGGGTCGTGGTCCCTGAAACTGCTGGCTACACAACAAATTTTTTAAGTTAAGTTTATGCAGCACAGCAGCGGTTGTTGAAACTTTTTGAGTTATTGTTAAAGATAGTTTTAACTTTAGTGACACACAGTTTTAGGGAGCCGTTATCTAGGATAGTACTAAACTAATATTACTTGTTACATAGCCTACTCTGTTAAAATTATACATTGGAAAACTAGGGTATTAAAATAATTTTTTCCTAAAGAAAACAAAAGAAATTCAAAACAAAAGAAGATTTAAAGCAAGAGGAGGATGATCTAATTCGTTCCATTATAGAAGAAAAGATGGACATAAGAGGCGGTTATCAAAAACCTGAGTACTCTGATGTACTGTGGATGCAAATAATTCTTTTGCCGTATTATATTTATAAGTACGTATACTGTTATGATAACACTTAGTTTATTATTTAGTATTTGCTAATATGTTGTCAGTCCTTTTGATTTTCTGTTTTGCATGACAACTCTGTGGTAATTTATATACTGTGGCTTCGTACACCTTGTACTATTTACAACTAACCAAGTAATCAAATCAAATATGAAACTTTATAAATAAAATTTGTTATATGACTACAATTTGTACAGCCCTATAATTTAGTGACACGAAATTGAATACCCACAATAATGATAGTAGCATATGCATGTAATCTTGACTAATCTCCAAGTGTTCTGCGACAGGTCAACCTTAATGATACATAATGATAATGTTATATTCAGGTTCTTCAAGTTTCATATTAGCTGGCTTTACAATTACACAATAATGAAAAAAGAGTTCACTGAAGAAGATAAAATTTACCTTGTTTGCAAAAACTTGGGCATAAAACCGGTTGCATGGGACATGCAAAGTGACAAGAATAAGTATGAATGTATGAATCGGGAACTGTGGATTACAAGCAATGCTAAGGTAATGTGTGTTAAAACAACATGCTATTAATACAAACTATCATATAAAGATTTATCAAATTTGAACTTTTAATAACACAAAGTTTACCGCTCACTCTATTATTTAATACATTTCATTCGGTAATTTCTACCCAAAGCAAGTTTTAAACCGCTCACTCTATTATTTAATACATTTCATTCGGTAATTTCTACCCAAAGCAAGTTTTAAACAACTGATGATTTAGTGCTAATAGTAATGTTAACTTTTTTTCTATTGTTGGTTTTATTAATTGTATTTGGGAAACATTTTTGTAATTTTCTTGCTTTTATTAAGTTTCTTCTAGTAACTCGCTATAATACATATTTACCCTTTAGCGCTTTAAGTTAAGCTTAGTTTAGTGATAAAAAAAAACTAAAAAGTACCTACTAAGTTATTTTGACTAGTCTATACTTGACACTATTTTTGCCTCTCCAGGTTTATATTCATGAAAAGCAAGAGGAAGCAAAAGCCAAGATGGCCAATGATCCTCGGATGAAGAGGTACAGAAGGTGGATGAATAAAGGAGGACCAGGAAGACTTACATTTGATGATGATTAAAACCTGTTTATCTTAAAAAGATTTGTGCAATATCATCTTGGTGTGAAAGTGGGGTTACTATAACTCCAGTTGTTGTTGCAGGAAGCTTTTGTTTCTGGTGTGTTCCTCTAAACAATTTTTGTAAATTAATAGTTTTGTAGCATGGTGCTCATGCTAGATGTGATTAGGAAATTTTTTGAACATTGCAAAAATAGTGATGGTATTAAACAATATGCATGGCTAGCACTGATTCATGTGGCAATATTTATGTTATAAATGAATATTTATATAATTTCCTATGAAAAAAAAATTCTTCACACCAATCTGTGGTACTGTCAAATAAGCCTTGTTATTTTTACCACCAACAAAACTGTCTTTAATGCAGCATTTTACAGACTGCCATATTTTTGTAATTATTATCACACATCATCTGGGAATTGGATACAAGAAACATAAAAAAAACACTTGTGCAACTTCGTAATATGTCCTGGGTTTGATTGGTGTTGTAGTACAAGCGTTATACTGTGTTTGCCCAGCGCCGTAGCACAGTTGGTTAGCCCTAATGGATTAAACGTTCAAGGCTCGTCGCTACTACCATTGTGGTCGTAAGGGCAATTTCCCCAGCTAGTGGTCACTAATGGGTTCAAGGCTCGTATGGAATCAAGGCTCGTCGCTGCTACCATTGTAGGCGTATGTGACCTTGGGCAAGACACTTAACGGTAATTGCTCCAACCAAGTGGTCACTAATGGGTTGTCCAAATTATCAGCCATACATAAAAAAAAACAAAAAAATAATCACCCACAAAGTAAAATACATAGTAACTCGTAAGCTGGCACGAGGTGTTAAACCCGTGTTATAACGACTGTCGTTTTCCAGACACGCGAGGATAGAGTAAGTTACATTCATTCATTCAATGGGTTGTCTGAATTGTAAGCCACGCATAAAAAAATCTCCCAAAATAATAACTACCCACGAAGTAGCATACTTGGTAATTCGTAAGGTGTGGCTTGGTAACTCGCAGGGTATATCTAACAGAACATGTGTTGTAACGTATAACGACTGTCGTTTTCCAGTCACGGAGTATAAAGCTAGTTATTATATTCATTCATACTCCTGCTGCATAATCACTGGAAAAAACTACGTGTGTACCTGATGATCAGCAGTTTTATTGACGTCAGGGCGTCATCAGCTTGCTATAAAGGTATAGTCACTATAGCGCTATGCTTTTAGCAATAACTGCGTTACGACAACAGAGTCCTGTATTCACCGACCTTGTGTTCGCAAGTCGTCATAAACTTTGTTGCATGGTAACGTTTTCTGTTTGTCACTGGCAGTTTGAGTCCTTCAAATTGTTTCCTGAGCCATTTCTAGGTTCGGATATTGATTGCAGGCCGTAAATTATTTTTCGTCCGTATCTATATTCGCAAAAGGTACCGTCCACAAAGTTACATACGTAGTATCTCGTAAGCGGGCACAAGGTCTCGGAAAAGAAGTTTCGTTATAAAGAGTGTCATTTTACCGATACGGTGGCGTGCAAATACCTATTGGTCACGCGAGAATAAAGCAAGTAACATTCATTTATACATTTAAGAGTAAAAATGCATATACTCGTGACTCGTATACACATTGGTCACACCTTTTTCGTGAATTAGTTTGACCTTATCACAAAATGATAATCGGTATATATAGGAAGTCCGAGTTTAAAAAGTTTGGTTACTGAATACGAGTTATGATGACGTATCAAGGGACGTAGTAGTATTAAAATGGATGCTATGTAAGTAGACACCTACACATCAGATGCTATTTATTGG
This sequence comes from Ciona robusta, assembly GCF_009617815.1. Lineage (NCBI taxonomy): Eukaryota > Metazoa > Chordata > Ascidiacea > Phlebobranchia > Cionidae > Ciona > Ciona robusta. Next base: position 2,130,315 of record NC_143242.1, on the reverse strand, counting down.
TTTTTAATTGAAATTAAATACTTTCATTTAAAAATACGTCATTAATTTTTTTTTCTTTGTTTACTATTTGTTTAAGGAAGCGGATACTATAGAGTTTTGGTGTAATTTTTAACAGAGTCGTATAAACACCGAGTAGTCCAACTGCCGTCTATGTGTGTCCAAAATAGAGCAAAAGTGGTGACTTTGACAATGGGTTTAAACGAACTTGTTAAGTTTTGTTTGTGTTTTCCTATTGTGGGAAGGTGTAAAACAGCTTCTATTTACCTTACCAAACATTTTTTAGAAAAAATGTATAAATTTAGCCGCATTAAATGACTAAAATGTCGCAAATCAACCGCTTCTAATTCTAATTTTTGACTTTTTTTGACACAGAAAACAAATAACACATGTTTTTTTACATTTTTCAACCTTTAAATTTGTTTTTAGGCCCAAGTTTTTCTGTAATTTACCGAAAAACATACATTTTCCCTATACCTACTGTGTTATTTTGGAACCAAATTGCCGTTCAATTTGTGTTTTACGTAACAATGGGTTGGACTACTCGGTATTTCTATGGCTCTGATTTTTAACTTTAGCAAACCTTCGTCTCATCGTTTCTAAAAATTCTCCACGTAGCGCAATTCTAGAGTAATTTGATTGAGAAGCCGTACAGTTTGAACATTTCTTATTGAATTTTAAAGCGGAGGTTTTGGAACATTCACCAGAAGCATCATGAAATATTGTGTGTTAGTATTGTTTCTTTCATGTTTTTGCGTCGTGGCAAGTGAAGAATCAAGTGCAAAGCTCATATTGACCAAGAATATCTTAAATTCTATTATAACGCAAGGAAATGATCTCGCTATCGAATATAACATGTATAATATCGGAGATGGCGTGGCCACTGATGTAGAACTTGCAGATTCAACTTTACATGATACGGATTTCGAGCTGATTTCTGGCAAAATGAGCGTGAAGTGGGACCGAATCCAACCAGGAACCAATGTCACTCATGTTGTTGTAGTACGACCTCTCAAATCTGGTGCTCAGAATTTCACCTCTGCTGTCGTTCAGTACGTCGCCAGTGAAGACTCAGAACCGAAGTTTGGATTCAGCAGTGAGATTGGAGAAGTTGAAATCCTTTCTTTAAAAGAATACAACCGCCTTTATGCTCCCCATGTTGTTGAGTGGGGAATGTTTGGTATCTGGACCATACCTTCTCTCCTGCTTCCTTACATGTTGTATTACAACAGCAAAACGAAGTACACTGTCAAAGCAAAGAAAAACTAACTTTAGTTATATTTTTTCTGCAATGTTTTAAAATTTGTGTGGTTACATATCTTAATATTTGAATGAAGATTAACGTGATGAAGCATTTCTACTTCACTGTTTTAATGCACTACATTGAACTGCGAATTGCAATATGTTGGTGAATGGAAAAACACTGGTGTGAAAATAAAACTTATAAAAAAAACTTCTTCGCTATCGTTTTTTATAAATCAAAGAGAATACATTATTCTGTTACTTTAAGTGTAATAATCAATACAAACAGACTGAATTGTTATTTTGTCATTGCAGGTTTATAAATTTAGTAAAATGACAAAACTATTGGAATGGCTAAGTGGTGTGTCTGTAATTCTTGCTGTATGGATCACAGTGGTATATGAACTTATTGAAACTTCACCAAATATCAAAGCAATTGTATTCCCCATGCCACTAGTTCTGTTAGTTTTGTTTGCAGTCGTTTCTCTCCTTGTAATAATCTACAGAGTGGCAACATTTAATAATTGTGAAGGGGCATATATGGAACTAAAATGTCAAATCAAGGAAGCAAAGGAAGATTTACAAAAGAAAGGAATTAAATTTACCTGAGGAATGCCAAGAACACTTGACATCCATCCTAAGCAAACCTGATGTAAAGAGTGAAGAACATTGCGCGAGTTTTATATTGGCAGATACTGATTTATTTTTTTACAGCAAACTGTTTGGTTCATAATCCAGATTAAGTTCTCACAACATTCAAAGCATAGAGTGTTAATTTGTTCATTAAATTATCTGAAATACCGTCAAAAATAAATATTGTACTTGTACACCAAGTATTGCAGATATTAACAAACATTATATAAACAGTAATATCACTTAAGTGTAATAGTACTCAATCCTTGCTTTCATTTAAGCTGATGCAATAGTCTTTAATTTTTTGTGAAATATTTTTGTATGCTACAGTTCCTGCAGCATCAGGATGTAATTGTAAATATGAGTTTCCATTATCACAGCATTTGCCTATTAATGGATCAAGGGGAATGCTGCCCAAAAACGGTATTTCCATAGATTGTGCCACTCCACTAACACCATTCTCAACAGGTGGAAAAATAATGGAAGTTTTTTTGCATTTTGGGCAAACAAACATGCTCATGTTCTCAATGATTCCAATTATTGGAATGTTCACTTTTTTGCAAAAATTTATTTCTTTTCGTACATCAAGAAGGGCAATTTCTTGAGGAGTAGTCACTATAACTGCACCAGAGATTCCTGCCTGTAAAACATAGGTTTTAGTGTGCGGCTGGTTGGTCATATTAAATTTAAGTAACAGGGAAAAGGTATAAAATTGACATGTGCAGTGTTCAGATCAAAAGAATATAGTATTATTAATCTTTTATTGTTTTACTCTGGGTAAGCTTACTAGTAAGTGCAGAGGAGTCTACAGGATTTAAAATTGTGTCACTAGTATATGTCTTTGCTTTGCGTAAAATACTTCAAAGTAATTGTCCCAGTTGTTGAAAAGGTAAGCCAATAACTCTCAAAGTTACATAGCATATACTTGGTGGTCTAACTCCTGAACAGACGTGAGTCACGTGATTACATTGGGGTAAAAGAGGACATCTGTAAACTGCCGGATAAGTTTAAGTTAAGAAATTATTAGCCTGTTTAACATAACAGTTAGGTTGAGTTACCTCTGACAGAAACTTTACAATGGAAAGATGTTCATCAGAAGTTCCAGGCGGTGTGTCAACAACCAAGTAATCCAAACTACCCCAATCAACATCTCGTAAAAACTGCTTGATTAAACCATTCTTTTTAGGTCCTCTCCAAATCACTGCATCTTTTGGACTTGCCAGCAAGAATCCTGGTGACATAACGCACAAGTTATCATCCACGTATATAGGTGACCAACCTGAACCACTACTGTGCACTTGTTCATCTTGTAATCCCATGATTTGAGGAATGGAAGGTCCACATATATCAATGTCTAACACACCAACATGACAATCAACGTCTTCACTCAGTGCATAGGCCAGATGTGAAGTCACAGTGCTTTTCCCGACACCTCCTTTGCCGGATAGAACCAGTACTTTGTGTTTTACGTTTGCTAAGCTTTCTTGGATTTTAGACAAGTCTGGATCAGGCAATTTGGGTTGAGCAGCCGCGCATATATTTTGGTTTGGACACCCTGCACATGCAGACGCTTTCCCGGCATCTTCGCTTTCAGTTCCCGGGCAATGTGCCGGAGCATCTTCAGGAATTTCCCTGTCTCCCGACATAACGACAACATACAACAAATCACATGTGAGAAGTAAATGCGTTACAGCGAAAACAAACTTATGCCTAGTCATGTTATCAGTGATTCCCGTTAAATTTTAGTCGATTAACGTTTTGTTTTCGTCTACTAAGTTTAATTGCCAATACATACACAATTTTATATGGAGATATCAAATGTCAAGGAATTGCCTCTAGAAAAAGTTTCATTTCGTAAATGCGTTTTTCAATATTTTTGTAAATTAACAAAGATCAAAATCTACACGATAAACACTTTATTGACGTTGCAGATTGCAACACAATGACGTAGCATATAATCCGATATTTTCGTTAAATTCCCATTGCGACAACTCGTAAAAGTAAGAAAAATTTCAACCAGGTCGATGACGCGGTATAACAAGGGAAAGAATACCGAAAGGGTTGCCTTGCTTGATGATTATGAATCGGACGACGACTTCTTTCTTAAAGGCCCCTCTAGTGCTTCTGATAAAGTAAATGTTTATTCATATATATAATATACTATTATACTGTTAATGAACTTCCATAGGCTCACAGGTGTGAATCATATTGAATTTAAATTAACAGAAGTAATGTTACCTTCTCACAACCACTAAAACTTTCCACCAGCCTATTCTGCTATGTACCAGAAGATTCTTCCCTAGTGCCGAGCATTTAGTTTTATGGTTTACACACATAAGATTTAAACCCCTAACTCCTAAATTTTAAACTTAATAATTACCACTCCTAGCGGGAATCGTGTACCTACTTCTTCTTCGCATAGTCCCAAGTGTTGTATTGTCTTAGTTTCCCACCCTAATGCTTAAAAGTCATTAAGCAGTAATGGTATGGTGAAAAAATCAATGCCAAGAACATTTTTAAAACATATATATCTAATAAAATGAACTTTGGACAATTCTGTACATTAATTTTTCTTTTCCGGTCTGACTAAAGTGTGTCAACCAACACCAATATGTCCCATGAACACAATAAATATTATACAGTTTATTAGACACCAACTGATGGTATATGAAACTTTAAATGGTCTTAAATAAGTTTAATTATGTTTTGTATTCTATGTGGACGAGGTCATGCGTCGTTGCACGCCATGGGTCCTAGAATGTAGGACAGGTTTATGTTAAAGTTTGTGTTATTAAACCCTTTTATTTCCAGGTGAAACGAGTTCAGAGTCAAGTCAATGAAGTTGTTGATGTTATGCAGACAAACATTGGAAAGGTTTTAGAACGAGGAGATAAACTTGAAGATTTACAGGTTCGTAATGCAAACTGCTTTGTAAAACAGGGGGCCAAGGGGTGGGCAAAACTTCATGTGCCAATAGGCAAAACATTATTCTGGATTTGACATAGTTTATGGGAGTTACCAAGCAGCCTATTATAATTATCAGTGGCAAATTTTACCTTGCGGCATGCTGTTTATTTAACCCATTACCTAAAATATCTAAAAATTCTAAATATATATATATATACTTTATAAATTATTTGCAACAGCAAACAATGTATATATATGTACAAGCGTAAAAAAATCAATTAGTTTACTGCAACTTAGTTCATAATTAAGCATGTTAGTTGTATACCTATTAACCTATGTTACCTATACTTAAATTGAAGTACTTATATTCATTTAATTCATTGCAGGATAAATCCGAAAGTTTGGCAGATTCAGCCACACACTTTAACACACATGCCACTCGTTTAAGAAAAAAGATGTGGTGGAAAGACATGAGGACAAAGATTATTATTGGTGTGCTTTTGTTAATGATCCTTATAATAATCATTGTTTCAATTGCTGTTAAAAACAAAGGCAGCTGATAATGTTTTTTTCTATTTTAAGGTTTATATTCTTTAAATGCTGCTACAAGTGAATACATACACCACAAAGCAATTTATTTACCAAAGTTGCCTTTAATTTTCTTGTTAAAACACATTTGAGTTTTTTAATAAATACTTTCTTTATCTTTTGGTAATGCACTACTTTAACTGATGGAAATGGCCACTGTTTAACATGTACTCATCATGCTGTAACATACAATGTACGCAATCATGCACTTATGCAGAAATAAGTTACCCCATATCTGAATAATAAACTAACTGTATAAGTTTATATATACCGTTGTACCTACACTTGGATTCTTCTTTCTTGTATGTTAAGATACTGTATCGTGTATTTGTTTAAGGTTTTTGTGGTAGAATATCATCCGTGTTCTCAGTTTCATCAAAGCTTCCATACATGTGGTTATTGGTACTATAGCTGTTATTGCTACCATAACAAAATTATTTTATATTTTCACAGTTTTTTTCAAGAGTAAAAAAGATATTTAATGTGTAAATTTACTGTTTTTATAAAGTACAGTTTAGTGATACATATGTAGAATTGTTACATTCTGTGAAATAAATTTAGTTATCTTGTTTGAATTGTATGGGTGTATTTAAAGGCATTTGTTAATCACACAGTATTGTTTACATACTTGAGGTAAGTTTAATTAGAGGGTGATAAGCTTACTTATACAACAGGTGTTGGTGTTCACACATCCTCCAACATAATAACACTTTGAAGATTGGAAACCTTAGTATAAAGTATTTAATTTACAGCAAGAACGAATTGAAAATGAGAATCTTAGCCATTGCCTTCTTTTGTCTTGGTAAGAGTAATAGTAGATTATCTGCTGAAATATTCAAAGCGATATTTTTTAATCAATTGTTATTTACAGTGTTGTTTCTTGGAAGCAGTTGTGCCGAGGTAAATATATGTGTTTGGTGGAAGTTACCATGTTTAGTAATATATGTAACTATATTTGTTTCAACAGGAGTGCAGTGAATCCGATGTTTCACCTATCTGTCCAATGAACATCGAATATGTTTGCGGATCTGATCGAATAACTTATGCTAACAAATGCCATCTGTGTTCCCAGAACATTGGTCGATCCAGAAGGTAAGGTTTAAAATAATACATCGAAAACATGTATGACATTTTACCTTACTCAATTCAGTAAGTGGATTCAAGTGGCTTCAGGAGGACACTGTTAACAAGGCTTATGGTCCAATACTGACAGATCACACACTTAATTCATATGAGTTAATAAAAGAGAATTAAAAATTATTTGTGATCAAGTAAAAGAAAATAGAATTTTGCTTAGTAGAAAATCTGAATTAAAATGACGGCAAATATATTTATCAGTGCTTACAGACCTAGATTTATATTTTGAAATTTATGTAAGCACTGACAATAATGTTTAACGTCCAGCACCAGGGCTGGAGATCTTGGTTTTTGATATTAATCATTGGTTCAACGCAGTAGTAACTAATGGGTTGTCTAAATTGTTAGTAACACAGAGTATAATGATCACCCACAAAGTTACAGACGAGGTAATTCGTAAGCACGTAAGGATATCAGCCATTCAAAGATCTTAAGATTCTGCAAATTGTTTATCTAGTTCTGACTATTTCAAACAAACAATCAACTCTGTTAACAGAAGTGTTGTGTTTTCACATTAGCATGCAGATATGTCAACTTGTATTTAGAAGCACAAACTGCAGAAAAAAAAGCATTCCCACCAGCTAACTAGAAAGAAGAACATAATGCACATGTACCTTACACCAAACAAAACTTCAGTTTAGCCAAGCCTGTGATATGATGTTATAGGCTTAGGTAAAACAAGTATTTCTTCAATCAAAAATTTCACAGGTAAAATTGTATGACTGTAAGTATATAAATATACCAGATGTATATTAAATGTGGAATCTTCTGTTTCGATATACGCAGTATGATCTTCACTTTATAAAGGAAGGGGCCACACGCGTTATCAGCACACCCTGTCATATCAGCATGTGAAATTTAACACTTCAATGTCAATTTACAATGAGCAAAGCTAAGTTTACCAATTTGCATGTATGTAGCATACAGTAGCTTTTGTTGGCAAAACAAATGAAAGTGTATACAATACAATTATACATTTAATACATAAACTAAAGCAACAAAGAGAAACATTTATTGTACAGTAATGAAGTAAATATTAAACAAACTTTCTGCATTGTTCAAACGCTTATCTTTTGTCTCCTTTTCTTTTGTCTGAAAATAGAATTTAATACATAAATGTTTCTATAAAAGTATGTGAATATTGTTTACATGAAGTTTCCTACAGACCCATAGGCGTAAAGTTTTACTAAACGTTAGGGTTGCAAAAACCAGAAAAAAGGAAGTCTTCGCGCCGGTAGGCGCGAAAAAAAAACGGTTTGCAACCCTTTGTTTTCGGTTTGCAACCCTTTAAATATGTGCTTTGTAAAAGCTCATACAAACGTAAACGTATTCAGAATTACGTAGGGATGAGACAAATTAAAATTACGCGCGTTCGGCGAGTCCGTGTAATGAGAAACGGTCGAATCCGATTGCCTGGCGAGTGACGTCACAGTAGCTATGTCGCATGCGCCTTTCGTCAAGCCCGCACGAGTGTGTGGTTATCTTACAAACGAAGACCGGTCCGTTGGAAATAGTAGGTTTCCAGAACGAAATATCGCGGAAATAAACTGCCTAAAACGTTTCCAACACTGCTTTATATTTATATGCAATGTTTTCCTCAGGCAAGCAGCATATTTATTACGAAATAGTAGGGATTCACACGTGGATTCATTGCATCATAATAGCGGTTGTTTTAACCTGGCAATTGATTACGACATAATAGCGATTCACACGTTGATTACTGACGTCACAATAGCGATTCACACGTGAATTATTTAGCAAACAGGAGTTTAAATACCAGTTGAATGCATTTGTGTCGTAAATGACGCATCGGTATTGGCATATTTTAACGAACGTAAACGAAGTTTGTTCGCAGTAATAATGGCGTCTTCGTTTGGTCGAACGTAATTCCTTACGCATTATTAGTATGGAGAAAATCAAAGGGTTGCCAGGCAACCCTGCAACCCCGTAACTTTACGCCAGTGTACAGACCTACACCATATTACAGTATAATATCAGCAGTGCCAACAGTTATTTACGGCACTATTTCTTTGCCACCAACACAGGGCTATAAAAGCAAATATAAACTGTACAGCACAAGTAGCGGTTTATAATGAAGTATAACAATCAAGTGTTGATTTTTTTTTGTTTTGTATGGCCCATCACCACTAGTTCAGAAGTATAATTAATTTGATATGTGATTAAAGTTACATTAGTGGAAGTGGTAAGCGGGCATGAGTTAGACCGAATGAATAAAACATCCATTTTATAGACTGTTGTTGCCCTGGGCTCGCCACACAACAATTAATAAGTTTTATTAAAAATTCATCGCTAAAGCTAAACATACCATGTTCTTATACTTCATCCATTTTTTGCTGTTTAATGTTTTGATGATTTAATATAACGTTATTTCTCTTCAAACCGACTGAGGTTGATTCTGCTTGTTCTGCTTGTTCTGCTTGTTCCGCTTGATCTGCTTGTTCCGCTTGATCTGCTTGTTCTGCTTGATCATCATACGATAACATCGCATCAATGAGACTTGCTACAGTCTGGTAGCCTACTCCATGCTCAGCAAAGTGTCTAAAATATATTAGTTTTATAAGCAAATGGTTTGGTCAGAGAGAATACTTAAAAAGTACATATTGGCGAATGTGTGATGATAATATAAAACTGGAGCAAACCCTTGCAAAATTTAATTCCAGGAGGCATTAAAATGAAAGGGGACCGTCGCCATGGCATAGTGGTTAGCGCGTCTGCCTGTAACCCAGAGGTAATGGATTCGAGGCTCGACGCTGTTACCATTGTGGGTGTATCCAAACTATCAGCCATAATAAAAAAATCCCCCCAAAACAATTACACACAAAGTAACATACATGGTAACTCAGAAGCTGGCACGCGGTGTTAAACCCGTCTGATAACGACTGTCGTTTTCCAGCCATGCGAGGATAAGTAAGTTACATTCATTCATATCTCAAATGTTATAGATGTGAAATGGCACGAATGTAAACCAAGTGGTCTTAATATTTAAAGAAATTTAGCAATAGGTATGTATAATGCAACTACTGGCCTAACTAGCAGATAAACCATATTAATTCACTAATTTTACCAATAATATACAGATACAGCTATTTTAGAAATGCAAATTAAGTACCCCACCTTTCAACAACCACTCGTATGTGATTTGGTTGAAACCCCATGGTCTGCGCAGCCAAGACAATCTCACTTCCCATCTCCGCGTCTATATCATATGGACCATTGGTTGGCATTCTCTCTACTGCATCCGGTGGCGGGGGTGAAAAGTGAGCGAGCACATCACCAGCACTTGGAACGTTGGAAGCTGAAGGTGGGCTCAACACTAAAGGATCAAGATACTCCGTTCTACCATTTGAGATCTCAGGTCTTGGGATGTTCGGATCTTTCAGATAGATGTCTCGAACAAATTTAATGCCTTTGCTTCGCAGTACAAACTCACAGCTGTGAAAAATAATTGAATGAAAATAAACAGTTAGTGGTGTTATTGTTTTGCTCCACATACCCAGGATACCACTTAGCATGCTCCGTCCATGGTTCGTCTCTCAGACCCCAGTCTTGCAACCCACCGTTGCAATACCAACACTTAGCACGATCTCGGTCACCTAAACAGTTACAATCATTGGTGGTTGTTTTGGAGGCAGTACAATAAAGTCATCATATTATTGTCCATCTTATACAAAGTGATGTGCTTTTGATGATTTTAAAGTTACCCCGATTACTGTCCGGCACCGTAGCTCAGTGGGCAGAGTACTGATACCTTAACCAAATGATATTGGGTATGGTGATACTTTTGTGGCACTTTAACAGTCATTGCTTCAAACCAGTGGGCACTAGCGAGTTATTAAAGTTGTCACCCATTGACCCATGGTAAAGCAGTCACTCAAAAAACTAAACACATGGTAAATGGTAAGCGCACAGTGGGAGTATGATATAAAACACCATGTTTGCCTTTATCGCACCGGTCAAGGACATAAAAGTTTTATTTATTTATTCATACCCAAGTAAAAAAACCCGGATTTCGCGATTTGATTTGGAGTTGCAACAGTTTTATGACGTGGCCATTTTTCAAAAGTGCTGAGTCGTGATGACAAGTTTTTCATAGAAGAGTTGACTGGATTTCTGAGCGGAAAGATTTTTGCCAATTGATGTTGTTCTTCTTGATCAGGATCTGCTGGTTCTGGCATTCCATCAGAGGAAGAAGAAGCATCATTTCCAACTGGAAGACCTATGTTTCTATCTTCAGTACCAATCATTAACCTGTTGATGAAGTAATAACTTATTTATTTGAATTATAATTGAAGTAAATACAGTTAAGTTGTATTACAGATACACAGCTTGCGGCCCATTATAGCGAATAGTTTTAGATGTATTTCAAGCAACACCACATCATATTTACTACATGATACTTAGTTCAGGAGCAGAAATTCAGATTTATCTTTTTATTCAAGATAAAGATTTAGGCATGTGATAGAATTTCGAAGTATAACTTCAAAATTAGCATCCGGTTTGTTAAGTGAAGTGAATTAATAATTAATAAAAGTAAGAAATTTGTTATTGTACAACCACCTAGTTACAGAATTTTTGCCCATTAGTAAGTCCATCTAATGATTTTGTGCTTTGATGTGTTCTAGTGTGCAGATTATATCAAATTGTCAATGCTATTTAACCGAACATTGGTTTCAAATTCAATTACCAACACAAAGAAACCTTTACTTTAAAACAAGCATCTAGATATTGTTTAAGGTTTATACCTAAATATTTACTTGCATAGTTCCAAAAAACGTTTTTGTAAAACATTTCAGTCAACATTAATGTGTCAATTCATAACTTTTTAGTTAGATTCTTTGACTTAAACAAGTCAAAAGTGGGAGATTGGTGTCCACATATACTTACTTGCAGTGTGGAAAATGTTTAATGTGTTCTGAATCAATGTTGTCGTTGGACCTCCAATTTCTTAGCACCCCACTACATGAGAAACACTGGGTTCGATCTAAATTCCCAAGATAAAAGAAACCTGATCTTGCCAATGCTTCAATATATTCAACAGAAAAAGCCGTGCTCCAAGAATCAAATGAACGTCTGTAAAATTGGATTAAAAAAAATTATTTTAACTTGAAAAAATCAGCAATTTTTAAAAGAAAATCAATAGTTGGAGTAACTGCCTGGAAATCTTGTCTTCCATACAGAAACACTGCAACGTAATAATATAAAGGTTTAATAAACTCTCTGTTAATGTTTTGGTGCCAAAAATTCAGTTCTTGAAAAATGCCATGTTTTAGTTTTTATTGAATAATTAAAATACCTTCTTTCACTTTCTTTACAAAGCTGCATTTCAGAAAGTAGTTGTTTATGTAAAGGATCAACAATGCTGGCAAAATTTAAACCCTAAAATAAAAAAGGTTTTAAAACTTTATTCTTAGATTTTAACAAACTAAAGGGGAACTACAAAGAGAGGTATAGCAAGGGAAAAGTTTTTGAAAATACCCAAACCATAACACCTAGTTTCGATGCTAATAAAATTAATTTTAAAAATGAGGATTTTGCAAATGACTATTACTCTTAATCAGTACTTTTTTTATATAATACACAAGCTACGTTTTTATACAATAAAAATAGGCTATATATTTAAAAAAAAATAAAAAATAAGTTTTACAACATTATTATTTATATTTATACCGGGTTATTTGGTATTGCTGGAGGGACATATCTTGCTGTCATGTAAACTTCATTTGGATTTTTGTTACCACTCCCATTGCTAACATTGCTGGATTTTTTGTTTTGAATTTGTATTGTACTTAATGTTTGTGTCATGTTTGTAACATCTGGAAGATAAAATACTTAATATTTGATTACAGTAGGAGTTTGAACGCATTTATGTTGCTACCAATGTTCTTGGTTAGGAAATTGCTTTAACCCCCTAGTAATGAATTGTCTAAAATGACATTAACACAGAAATGTTATCTAAATATTGATAAACCGGCACAAAGACAACAGAATCAAATTTTATAAGGGAGCAAGAGTTGCCCACAAGTTTGAATGATTTAAAATAGTGATATACAAAGTCCAGCATATCAATCATGGTAGAATTAAAAGGTTAACAAGTGTTACCATTCCACATAGAACAAAAACAAGATTGACAAAGACAGAACTATTTCATTATAACAAAAGCCAAATGTCCTGAGGGCGTTTGACGTATGGTGTAATCATCATTCTATTACCTGTTGGTGCTGACGATATATCGGACTGCAATACTTGTTGTGCTGTACTCTATATAAAACAGTGAATAAAATTTAATTCTAACCTTGAAGATGTTTATAATACACCAATTTGACTGTTGCGTTACATAATCAAAACAGTTTTAGGTTTTATTTATAAACATGTTTTGTTTTGGGGACAAAAATAGGGCGTATAGATATAGAGGCCTGGATTTATAATTTCACAACATGTGTCTACTTACATCATTGCTCTGTTCTGTGGATTCCATTGAAATATGTTCTATTGATTGTTGTGAGTTTTGATCCGAAACATCCATTGCTGAAATATTGTTACTTTTGCTGAATTCAATTTTCGGTTTCCTGCCTTTCAGTAAACTTGCAACTGGAACATTTCTTTCATCTTTCCCGCTCACCAGATCACAGTTGGTGAAGTGCCAACGTTCAGAAGTGGGATCATCACCAATAGACCAACCATCAATATTTACTCCACAACTAAAACATTACCTTGGCCATTTATGGGATGCAAGAGCAAGATACTTTTTTTATGAATATTACCAGCATACATTTAGTTTAGTGTACAGAACTAAACAAACCAATTTCAAACCTGAAACATTTTACTCTGTCTTTGTAGCCAGTATAGTAGAATCCATGTTTAGCAAGAAGAACAACATCAATTGGTGCATTTTGTGGATATTTAATGTACGTTGTAAGACGATAAATCTCTCTTTCCGTATCTCCAGGTAAAATGTACAAACTCTTTTGACCTTGAATATAAAATTAACAAAAACTACACAACATATATACATACATTGATTGTTTTCTACTTTTCGTCCTGTGTTAGCACCCCTTTAAACGCATATGGTTAGACTGGATAAAATATAAGTCATGTATTATTGTAACTTGTAAGCTTACAATATGCGTGTGAAATGTAGTTTTAGTATTTAGCGCATAGGCTACAAAAAAAACTTAAAAATTGATTGAAAAACATTGTATTAGTGTAAAACACATTTTGGATAAGCCATAATAAAATTTTCTTCATCTAACTATATGTATATTAGTATATTTATATATATATATGATTATTGATTAAGATCACGCAATATTACATTTAAACTATGCAATGCAGTGGTAGGACATATTTACAAATTAACATGAATGTATGAAAGTAAATATAACAAAAGTATGAACCAATATTTATTCTCTGTGTCATCCAGTGGCGCAACCAGCGCGTTCAAAAGGGGGCTGTCATATTTACGTCTAGTCCACGTTTTGACGTTTATCTCTGACGCGATAAAACACTCCCTTTATTGGTTGTGCACACGAATATATATTCTATTTTACGCGGTAAATTAAAACTAACACCACATTATTAAAAAGACGTATCTAAATTAATATAAACAGAGGAAACATTGTTGCAGATTTACGCACGTTAATGTAACGATTATTTACGTCAGAATACCTTGGATAAACCATTACGATTGTTCCATCACAAACGAGATTGTTGGTAAACAATCGTGTTTTATTTGCTCCCATACGATCTGTAGTTTTTGTATGATTCTGTTTCTGATGATTAGTTTAAATCAGTGCTTCCCAAACTATGGTATGCGAAGGCCTCCCAGGTGGTACGCGAGCACCTTATTAAGTTCACACCAAACGATCGCAAATGATCTTTTAGTGATTGTCGTGAGCATTATTTTAATCCACATAAATTACGTAGAGCGTGACATTCCATGCTATATTCCCTACACCGGTGTTCCTAACTTTTTAAACCTAGGCGTTGCTTTACGCGTGTACAGAATATTTTTGCAAGCCTATCTTTACTTATGCGCATGAAAAGGCAAATATTCAACCTGTTTTCAAGCACCTGCAGGCTAAATAATCAAGGGGACAATCGCTAATATGACGCAAATAATCAACGTGTGAACTGCTATTATGACGTAATCAATTTCCAGGTCAAACAATCGCTATTATGACGCGATGAATCCATGTGTGAATCCCTACTGTTTCGTAATAATTATGCTGCTTGGCTGAGGAAAACATCGTAAATATACAGCAGTGCTACTTCTGGAACATATTTAGGTTGTTTATTACCGCGCCTGTTGCCCTGTTTAATAGGCAAATTACTTTTATTTTCAACTTTGAGAAAGGCAGTGCCAAGTTCATGCCCGCGGAAAAAATAGGTGTGCGTGCGGTTTTTAATTTCACTATTTAAAATGAGTTGTTCACGAGCCTTTAGTAGTTTAGTATGTAGGTGGTTTGAGAACGCTGCTTGAACCAAAAAGTGGTACGCGAGTAGATAAAGTTTGGTAACCACTGAATGCTGATAAACCGCGATTATTATGCATTTTAATTGGTGCAAATAAAAGTGCGAGGAGCGGCGCTATCAGTAAATTGGAACCAACACAAATTGTAATATATTATTATAAAGTATCGCCCCGGCAGAGCTTGGACAAAGGCCAAAAAACGTGTTCGTTGGCACCGCACGAGAACCAGAGTTTTATTAGTGACGCTCATACACGATGTTTTGATCTCGTGGTTGGTTGGGCAGTTAGCACATTCCTCCAGATTGTTATATTATGAAACGTCATAATTAATAGTTACGTTACAATAGGACAAGTGACGTAACAATTGAACGAAAAGTTATTCCAATTTTAAGCGAACGAATGTAATATTAAATGCAACGCGTGTGTCTGCGTCTTAGCACTTTCTGGCTACGTGCGTGTCTGCGGAAAAGGGGGCTGTCATGACAGCAAAACAGCCCCCCTGGTTGCGCCCCTGGACTGTCATCTGAAACATAATTCATTCAAATGTAACTTGGTTCAACCAGGCAATACCAGTTTTAAATTGGACATTAAAATTATAACACAATAATGGCCCAAAAAAAGTTGTCCCACCCAGTTGTTGTGTACTAGAGCATAATTTCATGAAATAATATGATTATAGAAAGACAAACAAACCTAATGTAATATAAATAAATTGCACAATTATAGGCCTACTTTACAGGACTAAATGAGTCACTCAGTATGTCAGTACTAGTAGTATAATCTAATGGCACGCCCTGCATGCGCACCATAGATTAATATATAATTATTTGATAATAAATAGTATTGTGGCCACAATTCCATTATAAACCTATCGACCTACTGTGTGATAAATTTAGAGGTGAATCAGCACTAAGAATAAAAGACGCAACTGTGCATATTTAACTGTTGCATACATTCGCAGGAAACACGTCACATGAGATTAGTCACATCAATAACAGGGGAATACCCAAAAATTTAAGTCCCTTGCATTAGCTGAACAACAAGCAATGTATCTCGGTTCTTCGAGTGTATAGTATCATAAAATAATAAAATCTAACAATACACACCAGGTGGGTCATTTATTCTTTGAGATATTCTGCCGTCCACCTCAATGTCACTGGTCAAATTATCTGTAATAAGAATTGAAATTATAGGATAAAGCAAAATATTACCAATTCATGTTGTTAAACATTACATGGCTTTCTGCTGGGTATAGTCCTGTTAGAAAGCTTAATTTTTGCATAAGGGGTTTTGTCTTGGATTTGTGCAATATGAAATTTATTAGAAAACCGTACCTAGAGGCGATTTTTTTTAACTGGAGGCTTATTAGTATATAAATGCTTAAGGTTACAGGTTTGCTCACTTTTCAATTGGATTAACTTTCTTTTTATTATACAAGGTATAATTTGCTTTGTGCACGAAACTATTTTTTAAAAACACCATACATAATTAATTTAGGAAGTTATAATGTTAAATAAAATATGAACAAACATAAACATGTCGATGTATTGCTGCTTGAAACTGTTTTGCTGTAAATAAGGATGCACATCACAGAATAATTAAGTAATCTAGGATATCCTGGAATACTTTATTTCGAATCTAAAATTTACGAATCTAGAATTTCGAATCTTTTTATGTTTATAGGAAAAAACCACATAAGTCAGTTTATTGACTCTTTCGTAGTACCTTGTTGGATCATGAGCTGTAAAATGACCAAAAATTGTACTATTGGGTAGTTTTTGCGTCATGAAACGTATAGTAGGCTATGAAAAGACGTTGCGAAACGTTTACTCTCTAAAGTCCCAGAAACATAAAAATATTTTTTTTCAAAATTATTTAGTTTTAAAAATTGTTATTATAGTTTACAAGATGACTTCATTAGACACAACACCGAATCCCGTAATTAGATTCGAATACAAAAGGATGCGATTCTCACAGATTCGAAATTCTGACATGTGCATCCCTAGCTGTAAACAACCATACTTAGGAAAAGCTTGGGGAAAAATGATGATTGGCGTATTAGTATTTATAAATAGAATACAATGGACATAACATACATATATAACTTTAAAAATCAAAGTTATTGAAACTACTATAAAGTTGTCAGGCTACCATAAAAAGGTTCAACATTTTTTTAAAACCCAATCGATTGTATCAAATTAGGGTATATTTATATTATCTAATGGTATATATATATATATATATACAATATATACAACAATATAATATACAGATAACAAACTAAACTAATACCTTGAATAAACTCATGACCATCATATTGGTTTGTGGAAAGGCTGCTTGAGTTTGATGTAGAAAACATCTTGGGTTTAAAGCAAAGTTTTTATAATATTTTGTAAAATGTTCGTGCAGTTTACAAAATATTATAAAAACTGTACTATGTCACACTTCACACACAAATCACAAGACGAAAATTATCACTCCATTGACATTAGCTCTTGGTAAAACAACAATATATCAGTATTTTGTATCAGTGCTGGAGAAGAATCCTTTCCTACTAACCATAACCAATAAACCCAAACCATTCCTAATTTCCTACAACATATCAACACACTGCACATAATTGGTAAGAATTCTTTACTAAAGTAAATACACAGTAATTACTAATTACTATTATTTAAAGTAAAAACTAAACGAAAACTAAATAACCTGGCACTGCTGCCACATACAGCATCCTACCGGTTGCGTATGTGCTAGTAAACACGAAACAACAAGGTGACTATAAATTTAAAATTGTGATGAGTCATAATTATTACACCATAATTTCAACATAGTTTCCTCTCCCACTTTCGCTCGTTCTTTTTAATATCTAGTCCATAATATGTTAGCTTTATAATGTGTTCACACTCTATATATGAGTTGTTCTAACACCGTACCACTACTATGTATATACAATAATTTAATATTTAAACCAGAGTCCGTATATAAACTCTGATTTAAACTATGAACAGTGGTATATCGAATTAGTTTTGGGTAGGCTCTTTATTTCGTACCCCTGAGGCATTCGTACTGTGAGTCAATAGATATCTTATAATATTTTCGCTGTTAATATTAGGGGAAGTCCCAACTTGCTCATACCCCTGGAGCATAACTTAATATAAAGCGGTCCTACTAAAACACGCCCGGCGGGGCCCGGTGGGGCCCGGTGGGACCCGGTGAGGACCCGGTGTTACGAGTCATACTAAAACACGCCCGGTGGGGGGCCCGGTGAGTATTTCTTGAAAAGGGAGCTTTCCCTATTCAAGATCCACCAAAATGTGATGCGTGTATTCAGATTTTGTATTCAGATAGCCTAATGAGACCCCCGAGTTGAGTTTTTTGAAAATTAACTTTGATTATGGATGTACGAAGTTTGTTTCGTTGTACACTTACATAATGAACTGTATTTTTAGCAAAATTTATTCGTTAAATTTGGTTAATAGGTGGTGGGGTAAGATGGGACACCTTTTTATCCTATTTCTCCTCCCATTTGGTAGTAAGCAAAGAACATTCAAAGAATTATAAAACTATGTCCTCACGACTCCCATAGACTGTTGTTAATTGTTTAAAACACGATCAGGATATTTAAATATTATAGTAGGACGGGGAAGACGGGACACCTTTAGCACATAAGATCCAAATTTTCTGTTCGTGTTTTAAACAATTAACAACGTTCTATGGGAGTCGTAAGAATATAGTTTTATAATTCTTAGAATGTTCTTTGCTTACTACCAAATGTGACGAGAAACAGAATGAAAAGGTGTCCCATCTTACCCCACCCTACTATATGTGCTATAAGTGCCCTACCTTAGGCCACAGTACTATACATACACTTATACGTGATCGAAGTTTTATTATTAAAAACTTTAAAAGACGAACAATGTAACTTTTAAAACGAAAAATGTAAATATTAGACATGATGTGTCTTTTAGTTAGCGTGTTAGGCTTTTACGTATTCGGACCAGAGCCATAGAAATACCGAGTAGTCCAACCCATTGTTACGTAAAACACAAATTGAACGGCAATTTGGTTCCAAAATAACACAGTGGGTATAGGGAAAATGCATGTTTTTCGGTAAATTAGAGAAAAACTTAAGTCTAAAAACAAATTTAAAGGTTGAAAAGTGTAAAAAACAAGTGTTATTTGTTTTCTGTATCAAAAAAAGTCAAAAATGGAATTAGAAGCGGTTGATTTGTGACATTTTAGTCATTTAATGGGGGTAAATTTATATGTTTTTTCAAAAAAATGTTTGGTAATGTAAATAGAAGCTGTTTTACGCCTTTCCACAAAAGGAAATCGCAAATAAAACTCAACAAGTTCGTTTAAATTCATTGCGAAAGTCACCGCTTTTGCTCTATTTTGAACACACAAAGACGGCAGTTGGACTACTCGGTGTTTTTACGACTCTGATTCGGACAAGCCCTCAGTAGCGCGATCCCACGTTTGTTTCCGTTTTAGCAGAGCGACAATTAAAGGACTTGCAAATTACGTGTCCATTTTCATCATCATGTTTTATTTCCTATGCACATTTTGTTTCAGCGATGACGTGCGAAGCAAGAATGTAACTTCTATCACCGAAAATTGCCATCTTTATGCCTTGAAGAGAGACAATATCTTCCAAAAATGTTTTCACAAGTTCTGTTTCACACACGCACTTTGGTGGCTCTTGCATAGGGAAAGCTCCCCTTTCAAGAAATACTCACCGGGCCCCCCACCGGGCGTGTTTTAGTATGACTCGTAACACCGGGTCCTCACCGGGTCCCACCGGGCCCCACCGGGCCCCGCACCGGGCGTGTTTTAGTATATTTTTTTCCACCGGGCCCGACCGGGCCCCGCGGGAAAGGTAGTCTTAAAATGTGCTATACCACTTTATATTACGTTATGCTCCAGGGGTAGGTAGTCTTAAAGGGGCTATACTACCTTATTTTACGTTATGCTTCAGGGGAATGAGCAAGTTGGGACTTCCCCTAATATTAACAGCGATAATATTATAAGATATCTATTGACTCACAGTACGGATGCCTCAGGGATACGAAAAAAAGAGCCTACCTTAGTTTTGTTGCGAGCAACAAAGAAACAAGGTTGTATCGGTTGTATAGTACGGGAGACACAACTTGTACGACCATTTTTGATCCTAGGAACCAGAAGATTAAATTTTATAATAGCATTTAAAAATATATATTATATGTTAAAGCGGTCAATAAAGTATGGATGAAAGTCTATATTAATGATAATAATTAGTTATATTGGCCTTAATATTGATAACAGTATAGAAGCTATACTATATAAGTATAGGGCATAAGGAAGTACTGCTACCTATACTACCAGTACAAATACGTCGATCGGAACAAATATACCACCACAACGTGAGTGTTGTGACATAATTAAGTGTCGGTGGCGCAATAGTGCAAGTACCGATGGCGTAATTAAGGTTAAACATAACTAAACCAACTATTAAGGCATTGCGATGTTTAAAAACAAACAACTTAAACACTGCTCTACCAACGAACGCACTACTGCCCATGTATGGAAATTTAAACCAGAGTATTCTAAACTATTGTTAAAACCAACGGGTTTAAACTATTGTTTAGTATACTCTGATTGAACAATGTATAGCAACCACCATGCTTAGTGGGCAAGAAGAAACGTGAGCCAATTTATTGATTTATCAGGCAGGACATCACAGCATAGGGCAGCCAAAACGTGATGGGATTTAAAATACGATAAAACGCCGCCGCCAAACAATTGTTTTGCTATCGACGAAGAGCCTCGAACATGTTAAAATTTGGTTTGACTTAAATGTCGAGCTCGCCTGTAAACTTACCCTTAGTGGAAGATCAACGTGAGATCTTTTATTGTTTCACTGCGGTAACAGTCCTGTTTTGAAAAGTCTCGTGAATTATCGCTCAGGTAAACGGCATCTAACCCTTGTGTCGGCTGCTTGTTGCTCCATCATAGAACCTTTCGGCTGCTTGTTGCTCCATCATAGAACCTTTTTAAATGATGTAGTGGAGTGGGGAAGATGGGACACTTGAGCCCATATTGCCCAATCTTTCCCTAACAAAATATAGGACATATGATTTTCGGTGATACAATTTAAAATATGTATATTAAAACACACGAGAAGTTATTTAACGATTCGCACACCCAGTGTAATTTTATCAATTCGGAAACCGACAGCGTAAGACAGAACAGTTTAAAATCCTTGGTTAATTTTAATTAACAAATAATTTTATTATTAGAAATACAATACTATATGGTAGAGGGTGGGGGAGACGGGACACCATTAGCACAAGACATCCAGATATCCTCGCGAGGATACAATTTTAAAATTCTTTGAATGTTGTTCTTTGTTTACTGCCAAATAATGAGTAAATAGAATGTAAAGGTGTCCCATCTTTCCCTACCCTTTTTTATTAATGTGGTAAAAAATATTATTTGGTATAACACATACTTTTAGTTGTTATGAATACACGTGTTAGTTAATTTACTGTGTTATAACATCAGTTGATTCGGCTATGTAGTATCGGTTGCACTAGATGGCTAAGAGTAATTGCATTCGTGTTTTAGCCTTTGCCCTTTAAGTTACGTACCTACATACAAAATATTAAACACAGAGCTTTTAGGGGCTGAACGTGATTTCTACAGTTTTATAAAATGTTGTATTTAAATGACGAACACAGGGTTTTTCTTTTTCTTTTCGAAAACAATAGCAAAGATCATATTATTTAAAGAACGAAGATAATTTAATGAACAACAAAACTACAGTCATTAAAATATGATACGGATATAAGGTGTGGGAAAGAGTTTCAGGTAAAAAGCGTGGCTTTTGAGCGTCAGTTTATTTTATTACATAAACGTCTATAATTTGCTTGCAATTTTATAACGACCATTTAGTTTTGTCGGTTTAAATAAAGCCATTATACAGTTTTACAAATAGTAATATCCACAGGTTATAACTTAAATGCAGAAATACTTAATAGTGTACAGTAATATATATACGTCAAATTTTCAGTTACTTGTCGATATTCAAAGAAACACCTAAAACCGCGCCCCGTGGTTTATGGAAGTCTCATTGCACAAAGTGAAGTGCATTTGGTGTTTCCGCATGAATAAAATTTCGATGACCGATTTTGCATCCCGCTTAAGGTTTTATTTCCTCCAGGTGACACAATCAGCACGAGTAGGCCACGCCAACTATGTTTCTTGTTGGGAAAACCGACGACCCAGGTCCCATTATAACCTGCTTCTCCATTGCTTTGTACAACCATGCTGTTCTATATAATACAAAAGTAATGAATTGTTAGGTGGTGTATACAAAATGTTTTAAATTTTTAAATACCCATAAAAATAACACTCAACAAATTAGCCTACATAGGTTTAATTCGTAAGAGAGAGCAAGGGTGTATCGTGCATGAAACATTACTTCCATGGTAAACCCAAAGTTAGTATAGACCAAGTTAGGAAACGGATTGTAAAACAACGAGTCTTGTTATCCATTGTCTCGCGTCTATGACGTCATAGTCGTCACCATTAGGGAGCCCACGGCATAGCATTTTATCATTGCTGAGTGCTGTTTTTCGTTTAAATATTGCGATTTTTTAAAAACCAAGCACTTCTGCACGTAAAAATGGCTTTCTACTAATGTTATATCTTATCACAATAATAAACCTCACAAAAATAATCAACTTTTATTGAACACTCAATCGATTAAAGAGAAAAAAACAGAAAATATCAAGTTTACTAACCAAAAACATAAAAGAACATGTTTAAAATATAAAAATACAAACAAAAACGCATAACATTACCATAAACTGGTGTATCTAGCTGCAGTTTTGCATGTAAATTGCCGTGATTTTACTTTTTGGCTCACAAACTTAACACGTATACCCGGCAACGAAACTTAAGGTATCTTTGTAAAATTTGCCTAATATCGAAGTGACATTGACGAAAACAATACTGAGTTACTATTTTTGGTCCTCTGCTTGAAGTAATAAGCTACCTTTTCTGCGTTCCGGGTCTTTATGAAATCGGAAAACGCGAACACCTTATCTGCTAGTACTTAAGCAGTTGGGAGCTGCATGTCCACTCATGTTGGATTATAAATGTAGTAAAGAATGGCTCTGTAGATTCGTAGGTATGATCATATATTATTATGTAAACTAAGCTGATTGCTGCTTGTCTTAATCGCCAACGTAAAGTACCCTGTTAAACCACACTGTACGCCGAAAACCAGTCAAAATATTAATTTACTCCACATTAATTCCTAGATTTTATATTATATTACAAGATTTATATTATAAATTATATTTTAAATGTTAAAACAACCGCTATACGTGTTTTCTAGCTTTGTTTCGCTTACAAGAACTAAATGAACACATGCCGACCATGCATTTGTATAGGCGATTAACGCTCTGTGGGCTCCGTAATGGCGGACACGAGCGCCGTTTCCTAACTTGGTCTATACTAACTTTGGGTAAACCCACTGTCGTTGCGCCAGCACGCGCCGATAATTTACGTTCTTTACCTTGTAGTCATAACTGGAACCCAACCAAAACCAAATTGCGGTTCGATTATCAAATATAAAGTTCTTCTCGACATGATTATAGACTGCGTCGTACATTTGTTTATCAGAGATTTCTACAAGTTTACCGCCAACTTCGTTGCACTGTTGCTCTGCCACCTGACGCTGCATGGCAACAGCGTAAGAAAAATCGCGAAGCCAGATCACCGTGTTGCGAAATATAAATGGTTGTCCTGTGAAACACAGAAAGTTTGTGAAACAAAGATTCGTTGAGCTCATAAAGGTAAACAGTAAGTGATTACTTTGGAATGCAAGCCATGCCACGTTCAACGACACATACCAACCAGTCGAATCGTCAGTTCTCTTTAATTTGACCACAAAACTAGTCAGACTAACTTTCAGTATCGTTAGGTTGAATTTATAAGGCAGTGAAGGGTCTGTGGGTTTGGCTGTTGCGCTTACGTACAAAGGGGCCACCGTCTGGCAACTCATATAAGGGATTTCCACCTCTGTGCTTGCTTTTGGAGAATACGAAGAAAATTCAAAGTTTCCAGTATTCCACAAGATTTGATCTGTCACATATATCCACATAAAAAACGTTAAGAAGTTCAAATCTTCAAATGGCTCAACATCTTACCGACTTACCAGATTCTTGAATCATCAAAGTGTATATAACGACCAATAACCCAAGATATTTCATTTTAATTTAATTCTTCCGATGCAGAAAGAAATTTAAAACAAAACTTCGGTAAACAACATCTATATGCTTAACGCTTATACAGTATTACCAAATGAGACATGCGCATTTGCGATGAGGATAACAAACTAGGTAAAGTATCGTTTGTGTTGTTTACAATTAAGCAACCGAAATATAACACCAGATAAAAGTTAAATCGGGTCATTACAAGTAAAACAACCGGAATAAAAAAGTTCATTCGAAGATCAAATACATTAGAGATAAAACAAATAAGATATATTTTGCGTTTGATCGCCATGTCTTCATACGCTCTTACACCAAACCGTTAATGAAGTACGGTCCAACTAAATTTAGATACAACTGGTTGAATCTCAATACCACGCGAAAGTTTTTAATTTTTTACACGTGAATTCGCGCCGACCATCACCAGCGATAATAGGTATACGCAAAAGGCGGGGACAAAAACAGGTGACGAAAACTACAGCAAAGGCAAACCAAGCTTCTGCATTTCCGAGTTAACATGCAGTAAATAAAGGATGGCTGCCGGGACCTTACACTCAGCTAGTGTTCCGGTAAATAATAGGCTCGAATATGAAAATCTAACCTATCAGTCCTACGACCCTCAAACACAGAGGTCATGGGTTCAAGCCTTGTCGCTGCTACCATTGTGAGTCTGTCTTTGGGCTCAAGACACTTAACTATAATTGCCCCGAACTAGTGGTCGCTAATGGTTTGTCTGAATTGTCAGCCATACTAAAATACATTGACCCAAGATGTTAAACGAATAAATGCATTTTACCGGAAAACGACAGTCGTTATATTCTGCATCATACACCTCGTGTCAGCTTACAAGTTACCACGTATGTAAATTCGTGAGTGATTGTTATTATTATTATTTTGTTTATGCTGACAATTTATACAATCCACCAGCTACGCGGGGATAAAGCAAGTTTTATTCATTCATATGAAAACCACCTACAATCAATGTTCCGTCTAGCTGCGCAAATACGCGGCCGCACAGTGCCGTGATTTGTCTCGCGCAGTTTATAGTTTGTTAGAATTCGACGCTCAAAGTGACGTCACATTACACAGTCTCAATTTTCAATTTATCAATGTCAATACTGTGGACACGCCATATCTCATGGGAGACTATTCTCACGAAAACAGACTCCCCCCGTTGGTCGAGACAGAGGGCTGGAGTAACGTTTTCTGTTATAACAAGACGACACAGCTGTGTTTCCCTTTTGGAGCACAACAACGAGGGACAAAGCACAATTAGAAAGACGTGTCGTGGCTGCAGGATTAAGAGGGGGATAGCTTATAAGAGAAAGGATCGAGTATAGACGGTGAATATGAAAAAGTATGGTAAGATAATTCTTCGCGCCCGTTTTAGTTTTGTTGTGGTAGACCTGTGTAGCTGATTATGAAATCAGTAATAGTTAAGCACATTACAAATTAAAAGACCGTTTAGGCGTAGATTAATTTTGGATTAAACATATATGTAAGGGACATATATAATAAAGTATCCTGTAAGAGAGTGGGGGAAGATGGGACACCTTTGGCACATAATATTCAAATATCCTGATCGTATTTTAAACAATTAACAACGGTCTATGGCTATGCGAGTTGTGGTAATGCAGTTTTAATAATTCTTTAATTTTCTTATTTACTACTAATGGCACAAGAATATACAGGTGACCAGTTTTTATCAGATGAGACTTTATAAGCTACTGTATTATGTCTCTCACCTAGCTGTGTTTAATTTAAACTTAATCTAAGCTACAATGGTCTTTTAAGTTGTAAGTTGATTATTTTTTTTTCAGCTACAACTTATATAAAATTGTAAGCAACATGCTTTTAATGCGATGTAACATTAAGGTTTCCCAGGGTTTTCCATTTGTAGAAGTCGCACCTAAACTTGCGGGGATTGGCTTATTGCCGCCAAAAGCGATGGGTTCGTGAGTTTTATTATGCGCGCCTACATGATTAGATTTTTGCTTGTTTACATATTATCATCATCAGTATGCATCTTATCTCCTGCCTACTATCCGGTAGTGCGATCGTTCTACCGTTTATCTGTTTTATCGATTAAATTTTCGCAAGTTTAGTGCCTTTTTTGCAAGAGTTGTTAGATTAGTTCACGAAATTCACGAAAAAAGTCACGAAATAAAATAGGTATTGTAAGAGGTAACAAGAACACAACGAGGTAGAAGTGAAATGAAAACGTACCGATAGTTTTCCTAGTTGTAAATTCTTGTGCGTTTGGCGGTTTTATTCAGTTAAAATATGTTTGCATGTTACAACATTGCGATTGGTTTTCGACACCACTTTTGGTTTAGGTTAAAATGGTGTGAATACATTTTATTGTTTCTCTTTAAATAAAAATGTCAGAGATTATAATGTGGAATAATGCATGTATAATATGCCTTTTATGAAGCAAAACTTGACTGGGTAATTTGTTAAATGAAAATGTGCAAATGCCACATATAGTACTGTGGGGGTAAGACGGGACGTCTTTAGAATATAATATCCGAACATATATTAGCGTTGGTCTAATAATAGTTTTAGTTTTGTAAAAAACTTACACGAGAAAGATAGGCACGGGTCAATATAGCTTTAATTTAAGATAGAAATACCGTTTTAACGTTATATATATATAAAGTTTACATGACAAAGATGCACAGTCGAAAATATCTTTTGTCCCGTTTTATTTCCCGACATTGTAGTTTTGTAGGTTTATGCTGGTATAATTATACTGATATAATAAAAAGATATATGAAAAATATTTTCGAAATTCAACAGTCACTTGCACTTGAAGATTGTCACAACTTCATGCTCCAACGCAAGTGTTTAATAATAACCTGATCACGTTTTCACAACGGTCAATGAGAGTCTATAGCCGCCACTGAATAAACAGGTTGTTTTCATGAGAATAGTCTCGCCATGAGATAAGTCTTACCCGCAGTGTTGACATTGATTGACGGAGTATTGTGGTTGGGTATCGTGACGACACTTTAGGTGTCGAGTTGCAACAAGTCGTGAGGATATGGTTTTACAATTCTTTAAATGTTCTTTGTTTACTACTACCAAGTGGTACGATAAAGTAAAATGAAAAGATGTCCCATCTTTCCCCACACCACTATATGCTTTGTGCATGTAAGTTTCTAGGTCGTTCTATCGGCATATCTAGAACTACAAATGCGTATCGCGGAAGTCGTGGAACGTAACTCCAAGGTCTGAAGTCAAACAAAACACCCCTTCTGTTACGTATCCAGACGCTGCAGCTATCACGCTGATATTTTGTTTGTGTGTCTTTCATCGTAAAATTGTTGCGTATATATGCGTATCGTAGTCTGTAGTAACATGATATACAAGAGTGCATGAACTGAGTTAAGTGTTGTTGTGAGTAAGAGGAATAAGCACGACGGTAAGCTACAGTGAATAAGTCGTGGTATCGCCACCTATTGGTCAATATGTGGTTAAATGCCCCCCCCCCGTCTTTCCTCACTTAACTATATATATGAATAAATCTTAACAGTAAGAAGACACCCTGACAATTGATCTGCAAACAATCAAACAGTGTAATGCAATTTTTTTAATTTAAAACGACCAAATCGCAAGTATTACACAACTGCGAATATGATGATGGGATGTTATACGCATGTATTACCCCCACTTTCTCAGGGTGTCCAAACCAGCAGAGGCCAGTCCTGAACTGGACCTTACGCAGTTAACAAGGCAAGTGCGGCATTGCTGCATTTGCATTTGTTCCACCGTAGAAGGCCGTGGGCAAGACGGGCAGTTGATTCGAGCAGAGATCACACAGCTCGATATCTCGTTCATTTGTTCCGGTTGAGTTGTGCCTGTGTTCACAAAGTTAATAACCGTGCTCTACTTCATATAGATTTCTCCCATATACGATTAGCAGTCTTACTGCATACTTACCGCATTGCTGCCTTACGCAGGAAATACACCCTGTCGTTGTGCTTCTTATTGCGGACCAAGCTTGAGATCTTGTAAGACACGCGTTGTTAGTTGCACATCCTTGCATACATTGTCTCATAGCCGGTGACAAGGCTCCTAAACCAAGTTAAGAATAACATTAATGTAGAGGTCACACACTTTGAAAAAACTAAATCTAACAATGAATGAATGTTACTTTATCCTCGTGTGACTGGAAAACTACAGTCGTTAAACACGATTGTTCTGTTTCATACCTCCGTGCCAGCTTACGAGTTACCAAGTATGTTACTTTGTGGGTAATTATTTTATTTTATGTATGGCTGATTTTTAGTGACAACCCATAAGTGACAACTGGATTTATGCAATTGCCGTTAAGTGTCTTGCCCAAGAACACATACGTCTAGAATGGTGGCAGCCATGAGCCTTGAACCCATTACCTCTGGGTTAGAGACAGGCGCGCTAACCGTTGTCACGGAGCCGGAAGTTAAGAATAACATTGATGAAAGTTTTAAGAAAACTTTATTTAACAAAGAAATATTGTCAAGCAGTTTGAGAAAACCAAATCTAACAATAAATCTTTTTTACCTCCTAGTCTACCAAAGCCAAATCCTCCTGTTCCGGATGTTGGGCCTCCCGTTCCTCCGCCTATTAGTCTCATTCCTCCACCCATTGGTCTCATTCCTCCACCCATTGGTCTAATTCCTCCACCCATTGGTCTAAGTCCTCCACCCATTGGCGTTACTCTGCCACCGATAGGTCTTATACCTCCTGGTGGACCTCTGAATGGAGACTGACCTTGCCCCCCACTAAAACCAGTGTACATACTGGTGGTCGAATCATCATCATTTTCATCTTCGTCGTTCGAATCTTCATCCATGTTTATTGGTCCAAACATCGAAGTCAAACTCCCAGATAAAGGAAATGCTTGGAAAGGACCAACTGTAAAAAAACGGTAGATATCGACAATAAATATTTCTCGACCAATAAATGTAAATAGTTTTCTTTATAGGCATATTCGAACGACTCTAGTTTGGTCGCTATATATTCTGTCTTATCGTTTTTCCCATTTTTTTATCTTGGTTCAGTAATCGAAGAGACGAATTTAAACGGTATTATTAAAAAGTAGTAAATATTATTAGAATTACTTAATCTTCAAAAGTTTGCAACAAATATCAAACTTAATAAAAGTAAGCGCAAATAATTCGCGGACATTTACCTGGCATTAAACCACCCAACGGATTTCCGCCAAGTTCAGGGAACATACCAGACACCTCATGTTCGGTATCGTTTCCTTCCATACCCAGTAATCCGAAGGGCCACATTCTAAACATTCCAAACTCGATGCCAACGAATCCAACAGAAACATCATCATCTGTAGAGAAAAAAAGCGTTAAGAAAGTCGTTATATTTTTTGACTTTTTTATGTTTTGATGATGAATAAAATTTACCATCAACATCGCAGTCGCGAATGCATCTTCTACAACTTCTCATGTTGGTTTGTTCACTTGACGATAAGGTTGGACATCCTGTACATTCAGCCTTTGCTTCTGTGATGCAATCAGCCACCTCGCTTCTATTGGCTCTGTTGAATGGTCCTGTAAAATGTGGTAATCGAAATGATTTACATTAAATTCTGAGTATATTATATTCTAATGTATCTTAAGTGCAATGCAAAACTTCCAAGGTTGGTTTTAAACATACCGCATCTTTCGACGACACAGGATCGACATTCTTGTGATGTTTGCTGAAGACGGTTCCAAGCTTCACCTCTGGTTGGACATTGGTTGTTCGTTGCACAACTGCGCATACAAGTTCTGTTCTTCCTCATAAATGGGGGTCCAAAACCTATGTTTGAAACAAAGAAATATTCAGCAAAATTCACTAATATTTTGTGGGATTATATTTGTATAAATGTTGCGTTAAAAATAAAATTACCTCTTGGTGTTAGCATTGGGAAGCGTCCGTTTCCAAAACGCATGCTCATGTTGTTTCCTAGTTAAAATATAATTGTGTTTTAGTACTTGAAATCAAAATTAGTTTTAAGTTCATACTTCCAACAATTGGACAAGCTTCTCTGCAAGTCTTGCACGCTAATTTCCTTGCAACCTGAGCGGGATTCAAGGCCGGACATTCCGTGCAATTAGTTCTCGCTTCCGTCAAACATTCCACATGATCTCCATCTGTTGATCCTTGTCTTCTGCCTGTTAACACAAATACAACTTTTAAAGATTGCGGTAGTTTTCTTTAGGTTTACAAACGCCTAGTTCTCACAGAAATAAACAAAATAATTGTCCATACTATTTTACTTTTCCAAATATACCCAGGATTATATTTCTTACCACACAGTCTCATGATACAGGTTCGGCATTGCATTGATAAAGATTGAAGTTCTTGGATTTTCTCTACTTTAGATGGACATTGAGATGGACTGATACATGACCGAACACATGTTACATTACGACGTGGTTTCCTTCCTCCCATTCCCATACCTGGTAAAAATACGGAGAGTCATAAAGTATCTTATATATTTGAGCACCTTAGTTTTAGAAAATACAAATATATGCGAAAATTACCTGAACGTCCGAGTATTTGTAATCCACGTCCAATGAACACACCTTGACCTGCAGAAAATATTTGTGTTAATTGACTTAATAATAACAAAATCATCGTATTATCACGCAAATTATTCGGCCACATGGTACTTACCCAAACGTGGCAAGCATCCACGAAGACATGTTTTGCAAGTTCTCATTCTAGTTTGTTCAGCAGATGAAAGTGTAGGACATTCGTCACAATCTGCTCGTGCTTGTGTAATGCACTCTTCAACCTCACTTCGGTTGGATCGATCATATGGACCTGTGTTTAAAGAATTGATGGATTATTTGTATAATATATAATTATACAAAAGTTAAGTTTTTAAATGTCTTGTAACAGTTTGTCATGTTTGTAATATTCTAGTAACATTAACATGAATTGCAACACAAGAAGAAGGTAAACCAAATTTTACCGCATCGTTCCTGGACACAACTTCTACATTCAAGTCGAGTCGTCCTGAGCGTGTTGAGTGCTTCTTGTCTACTTGGGCAACTTTGCGATGAAACGCAAGTTCTTTGGCAAGTTCGGTTTCTTCCAATAAACCCGGATGTTGAAATAACTCCAGAAACAGATAAACGACCTAAAATATAAAACAAAATGTAAGAACCGAAGTTAGGCTGGTATTGAGCAATGTATTTACCTCCAAAACCTCTTATAGGAAGCATACCGACTCCATGCATTCCTGGAAAGAAATCTCTTGACCTGTTGCCTGTAGAAAATATGATATATAGTAGGGTGGGGGAAGTTGGGACACATTTTAACTCTATTATCTCGTCCTATGTGGTAGTAAACAAGGAACTTTCAAAGAATTATAAAACTATTTGCTCAAGGCTACCATAGACCGTTGTTAACTGTTTAAAACACAATCAGGATATTCGGATATTATGCGCCGAAGGTGTCCCATCTTCCCCTACTTACTCTATTATGTGATTAATTGTTTTTTAAACCAGGAGTTTAAGGTATGCGTATAAATGTAAGGTTAAAATTATAACGTACCTCGATGTGGAAAACAAGCACGAACACAAGTTTCACAACTCTCCATCCTATGCTGTTCAGCTGCCGACGGTGTTTTACATGAAGAACATTCAATTAGGGCGTCCACGACACAATTTCTGCTTCGGTTATGAACTCTCGGTCCTGTATTTAAAAGCGTTAGTTTCATACTTATGGCATTAATGGCAAAAACACACAAAAATTACCGCATTTATCCATAACGCAACCGATGCATTGGAAGGTTGTGTTTCTCATCTTTTCATGAGCTTCTCTGCGTGTGGGGCATTTATCTGGACCAATGCAAGCTCTCATGCAGCGTATAGGAGGGTGGGGGTGTGGCCTTGGGTGGGGCCCAGGAAATGGACGTGGTCCAGGGTGGGGCCTTGGGTGGGGTCCGGGAAATGGGCGTGGCCCGGGATGTGGTCTAGGGTGGGGCCCGGGAAATGGACGGGGTCCTGGGCGTGGTCGCGGACCGGGCCGTGGACCTGGGCCTGGCCTCGGGTGTGGGTGGGGTCTTGCAGAATCTCCAGATAAGCTTATTTCTGCTTTATAATTTATTTGTTAATATATATATAAGTATTTCATACATTAATCTAAAGCAGAGTCTTACCAGTTCTGTTGCGCTTGCACGTCAGTAAACATGCCTCACACCTCTCCATACGTTGGTTTTCTTCTGCAGATCTCGGTGGACACATAGGACATGCTGTGAATGCTGATTCAATGCATTGGATGCTGCGATTACGATGTCGTGGGCCTGTCAAATAAACACAAAAGTTTTGATAACTGACTTAACCAGTTGACATTTTTAACTGGGCGAATTGTACATGGTTTTCTAATACAGCGAAAAATATTATATTTGTACTCACCGCATTTATCCATTACACATCCAACACATTCGAAACTCGTGTTTTGCATTTTATGTCTCACTTCACGTTTGGTTGGACATTTATCTGGTGCAACACACGAGATCATACACCGACGTCTCGGTGGGCCAGGTCGTCCGTGAGGAGGACCAGGTCTTCTACCAGGAGAGCTAGGGATAAGATGGTTTGGTCCGTTTGAAAGTCCCTGGTTCTGTGGAGAGAATCCAGTTCTGCCGGGTCGGATACTCGCTGGTCTGATGTTGGTTGTCAATTGGGAGGTCATAGGATCATTGTCTGTTTGAGGCCCTAAATACAGAGAGTGTAAATCTTAAAAATATTAATATTTTAAACGAAGAATAGACTTTTATGTCTAAATTTTGATTTGTAGCCTATGCATAATAAGTTAACCATAAAAATAACTCACCATTCGGGTAATGAGTGTTCATGCAATTTTGTTTGCAAGCTTCACAATTATTGTGGCTTGTTTGTTCCTGTTGTGAATAACCAGGACATCTTTGGTTGGAGGAACATTCACCAAATGCGGTGATCAAACAGTTATTATCTGTGTTGACGAGATGATTGTCTGATGGATCTAGAAAGAAGTGTCAGTTTGAAATAACGACTTAACAATGTGATTTCTAATATTTCTGTAGATTTGGCAAACGATTAGCTGTGAAAACATTGTTTTGCAGCAAATTTTCTAAAACATTGTGATTGAAGTATACTGGTGTAAGGTAAATAGAAAATCCCTTACTTGTACAAGCGTTGAACATGCAGCGAATGCAAGTAGCTCCTTTGCTCAATACAATTGAGTGCATCTGGTCCTTTGATGGGCAAGATTCATTTCGTTCGCAGGTAATTTGACACAGAGCATTTGGTGAAAGTTGACCGTTGCAATCTACAATTAAGGAAACAAATTTTGTACAAGGAAGTGCCAAAGACTTTAACTCAATACTCTTCATATAAAAATCCTTCATTTGAAATATCCAAACAAATGCCACAATATAAGCAATAAATACGGTTTCATACAAAAGCTATACTCACGTGCAAGAGCACACAACGCAGCTAGAAATACCACAACCTTCATTGCGATGATCAGAAGTCTTTTCTTCTAAAACAAATCTGAAAAGGAAAGTTGATTAAAATTCATCACAACAACACAACCCCAGTTTCCTTACCTCTTGTATATAGAAGCTATGAGATCCTTGTATGTCTCTTGGTATATCAGTGTCACCGATATATACCACGAGTCAATTGTGATTCTTTGGCTGAAACCCGTCGCTTATATAGCTATAACTGATGACGTCGTATATCCTGTCACGTACGCCTCCGCTTAGTTTATTCTTTAAAATTAAAACCGATGAAACGCAACCCAGATGCCGCGGGATGAAGCTTCAGGGCGCAGCTAAGTCGGCAATCGCTTCGGGGAAAATTTATTTTAAGAAAATTATTTTCGTCATGGGTGGGTCACATGTCATATCCTTCGTGCAAAACAGGTTGCTGCATTTTTTTTTCAATATTCAATTTAAGTCACGTGATTCCGTTTACGTAAAACTGTGACGTCAAAACTCCAGCGAAATTCACTGTCGTCATTTTAATTCTTTAACTTTTTTTGGCCTTTTATGTCATCTATATATAAATTTAATTAAAAGAATCAAATTACCAATTTAGACCGCACAAAACAGTGTTTCGTGATTTTATTAACTGATATATCCAATATATAGTGGGGTAGGGGAAGATGGGACACCTTTAGCACAAAATATCTAAATATCCTGGTCGTGTTTTAAACAATGGTCTATGAAAGTCGCGAGGAGAAGTTTTTATAACTCTTTAAATGTTCTTTGTTTACCACCAAAATTTACGAGAAAATAGAATGAAAAGGTGTCCCATCTCCCCCCATCCTACTATATCTAAGTTTAATAAAAATGGTTTTTGATTGTGTTAAGCATTGTATAAGTTTGATTCACTGCTGACCATAATGTCTAAATGTACGGTAAACATTTTTTAGTGTGAATATCATCAAATTAATTGCATTTTGTACAAAAAATGTTCAGCCGTCCGTAACGTATATCAGGCATGCCCTGCGGCAGAATCACAGTCTTTTTAATAATTTGTATTCTTTGCAAAAGACCACACTGAGCTTCTATTTTTACATAGAACCTATGTGACCAAAATATATCATTCTAAATTCAGAAATTTAAACTACTTATAATACGTCACAATACCTGCAAAAACTGCGCAAACAGATGACGTAGCATGAGCTCATATACGTTTATGGGATTAACCGTTTTTTTTGTATCCGGTCAGACATTACGTGATGCAATCGACATTAAATTGCAACAAAGCAAATGTTCTGCATCAACTTAAATGCAGCAAACATAGGTCTTGGCCAATCAGCAATCGTTGCTAAACGCGTGATGTCAGAAACTATATTTTAACTAATCAGAAGCCAGACACATGTTGTCACGTGTACAGAAAAACAAATTCATCATTGCTGCAAACTGAAAATAGAATTCCAGCGAAACGAAGACAATATTCTCTTCGTATTTGCAACCACCACGTTGTAAACTATACGGATATATATCTATTAGCGCGGGGGGATATGGGACATTTATTTTGTTCTATTTCCCTGTCCCATTTGGTAGAAAACAAATATCATTTAGGAAATAAAAACCGTATTTTCACGAATCTCATAGACTGTTGTTTATTGTTAAAAAAACGATCAGGATATTATGTTCTATATGCGTCCCATCCTCCCCCACATAACTATACAACATCAATAGAATTCAAAGAATGTTGTTTTTTACCAGCATGCAAACCGGTAGTTTGCCAAATTATATTTCACAAATTTAAAAAGATAAACATAACGTCAAAGCAAAAATGTATCAAATAGTTTCATTCTATTTCGAAATCGAGACAAAAATATCCCAAATTAAAAAATAGATCGCCTGCGGGGCAATTTGAGATCTGTCTTTAAAATGATCCAAATCCCGCCAAATAATATACCACAATCTATAGCTATTGCAGTGTAAATATAATAAAGTGGTTTGTTATTGGTTGATTATCCGTTTGATTATGACGTAGGCATAACCCGGGGCATCCCTTAAGGCAACTTCCTGTGCAACGTCATAATGGCCTTGAGGTAGAGCGACATTGAGTAAAAGTTGCTTATATCTAACTTCATGTAAAGAGACAACGACAGGCCGTTTTAACACAGGAATCCCGTTTCATACATATCGTACCCGCGTACAATTCACCAGGTATGAATATTGTTTTTTCGTAATATTTCTTTGTTGTTGACAATTCCGGCAACCCGTTAGTTATCACTGGGGTGGAGCAACTACCATTACGGTGCCTTGATCAAAACACAGCTTTGTAGCTATTGCGTAGCGCTATAACATTTTCTAAGCTGGTTCGTGCGAAAATTCTATAAGTATGTTTTTATGACGAATATTAATATTCATAATTAATATTTTTTTGAATTTTAAAATTTTTATTTTAGAATCGGTACCGCTGGGGTCTAATTAGTACAGTGTCCAAATTTTAGGTTGGTGGCACCAGTAACGAAAATGGCCGTTATATTATCTGTATTCTAGGATCACCTTGGTGTTAGTGACCACTGGGGTGGAGCAACCACCATCACGGTGCCTTGATCAAAACACAGCTGCTTACAATTTGTTCCCATAGAACTCCGCATTCTTGGGTTCAATGTCTCACCACTGCCCCACAGCAATATATTTTTTATACAAAGATAGCAAACTTAGACAATTTATAGTGTGGTAGGGTGGGAAAAGAATTGACATCTTTTCATTCTTTTTTTTCGTCCCATTTGGTAGTAAACAAAAAACATTTGAAGAGTTATAAAACCGTATACTCGCAACTTATACATGTTAATTGTTTAAAACACCATCAGGATATCTTGATATTATGTGCTATGGGTGTACCATCTTCCCCCATCTTACTATATATCAAAGTTCAAAACTAGTCAATCTTATTGTTCGCTCAGATTTTTGGCATGTAAACATTCCATCCCTGTTTTTGACATTAAACACACATGACATAAGGACTGTCCTTGTCCAACACGCGAGGGTAAATAATCATTCATCAGTTTTAGAGTATCTGTGTATTAGTACTTCAAATGGACTAATAGTGCCAAGTTATTTACAGATAAAAGAATAAAAAAAAAGAACTGCTGAACGAAAAAGGTCAACAATATGTGTATATAGCATTAGTACAACAACTCTATTATCAACTTTGGGGTTTAGGCTACATCTATTACAGATATTTTAACAACAATTAAAGAAAAAAAAAAATGATGTTATACAAATTGTTTGACTAGGATTCTATTCCTGCATTCAGGATCTTGCAAGCAAACATTACACAAAATAGGACAAGGTTCTCCACAGTACTCAGTACATGCGTGACCACAAATAAGTGGCATATCACACGTAGCCCTGCATGGAAATGACTTCTCATGAAGGTAACAAGGAACCACGTGTCTATGCTTACATCTGTTGTAAACCTGTACCAGAAACATAATGAGCTGCTTGTTGATACCAAATGAAGCAATTTACCAAAATACCCAATAAGGCAATTTGATATTAATATTATAAAATACTGTCCCTACATTTTGTCATATTTACCTGAATCATAATTTTGTCGCATGTGGTTTTGTGGCATCGTGCATTCATGTGTGTATGTCCACAGGACATCAGCTTGTCACATAGAAAGTAACATTTTAAGAGGGTTGCGTCAATATGACAAGGCATTTCTTGTTGATGACCACATTCAGGCATGGTCTGCAAAACAGAATAGTTAAAACTTTATTAGGCAGTGTTTTATATGAGTGAATATTTCAAAATTTATTTACTTACAATATTGACTACACTGTTTACAGGGCTTTTACTTATTTTATATTTGCTTCCCTATTTTAAGTAGTGTTTTTGGACTGCAGAACTGTCAGGCATACAAAAAA
This sequence comes from Ciona robusta, assembly GCF_009617815.1. Taxonomy (NCBI): domain Eukaryota; kingdom Metazoa; phylum Chordata; class Ascidiacea; order Phlebobranchia; family Cionidae; genus Ciona; species Ciona robusta. The sequence goes on along the minus strand of NC_143242.1, from coordinate 2,092,674 downwards.
ATTAAATTGGTGACAAAATTAAATAGGCAATACTGTAAAGGGAGCGTATAAAAAAATCTGTTTGTGTATTTTAAATTTTAAAGTTAGATTAAAAAAAAGTAAATTTTAAAGTTAGATTAAAAAAACATTTTTTAAACGTGTAGTACTATTTTTGAAAAGAATTGTTGCGAAATATTAATTTAAAAAACAAACATCAGCCTGACAAAAACTACCTTTTCCACAAAAATTTCACAATCTCCACATTGTACTCCACATTTAAGCATGCATTGGTGACCACATGGTAAAACTTTTGTACACGGTAATAAACAAGAAAAGTTCTGAGGATTCACTCCACATTTCATTGTTTGAGTGTGACCGCACTCGGGCATTATCTGTTGGAAATTTGAAAATTAAAACCAACATTCTTTAATTCTAATTAGAACGTTACTCTGTCTATAAATACTGGACGAATTTTGCATTTTCCAGCATATTTTGAGGCACTTATGTCTCTTTTAAATAGGCAATCATTTGTAAATGTAGTAAATAAAACAACTGTGTCATAACTGTTAAAGTTAGATTTAAAAAATGACAATTTTTAAACGTGTAGTACTATTTATGAAAAGAATTGTTGCTAAATATTAATTTAAAAAACAAAAATCAATCTTGACAAATATTACTTTTTCCACAAAAATTTCACAATCTCCACATTGTACTCCACATTTAAGCATGCATCGGTGACCACATGGTAAAACTTTTGTACACGGTAATAAGCAAGAAAAGTTTTGAGGATTCACTCCACATTTCATCGTTTGAGTGTGACCGCACTCGGGCATTATCTGTTGTGAACATAAAAATTAAAAACAGCATTCTTTAATTAGAATTCGAATGTTACCTTGTCCACTAATACTGGACAAGTCCCACAATTTTCCCAGCATTTTTTGAGGCATTTATGTCTTTCCTCACACGACTTCAGGCAAGGCAGAAGACACTTGTATCTTTCGTGATCAGCATCATCAGGATGACATTTTCTCAAACAAAAGTGACCACATTTTAAGGGAAATTTACATTTTTTTCCACAACTTCCTAGAAAAGTAAACCAAGTTTGCATGTTTGTTTAAAGTAAATATTTTTTTTTTTGTCCGGCGCCGTGGCCCAGTGGTTTAGGCGCTTGCATCGAAACCAAAGTGTCCCCGGTTCGGTGCTCGGCAGCGGTACTAACACTGATCGGCGTATGTGTCCTTGGGCAAGACACTTAACGGACATTGCTCCAACCCAGCGGTCACTAATGGGTTGTCTAAATTGTAAGCCATATCAAATAAAATCATACACAAAGTTGAAAAGTATGGTAACTCGTAAGCACACGAGGATAAAAAATGGTGCCAACAATACGCGTCTGACTGCGATGCGGTGTCGCGGCACCGCACGCAAAAAAAGACTTAAATGGGCTTTTCCGGGTGTTGGGGTAATGGGCCAAATCTGGCCTAAATCCCAGGTCCTTGACAAGGACCTCACCCATAAAGAATAAAAAAAAAAAAAAAAAAAAAAAAAAAAGTAAATATTGAAAGAAACATAATAACATACCACCACGGGAATCTTTGAAGTCTGCTGCAGTTTTGGCAACCACCAATGAGTTTAGATGTGCACACTTTAGTACCAAACCATCTCCAATTGAACCATCTGTTTCTAAATTTGAGACAATTTCATTCCAGAGTTGACTTTCTTTACGTAGCAGCTATAAAAGGCAAATTGTTTATACCTTAGACCATAATAATAGATTGATCACCTACTTTCATGTTGCCAATACAGAATAGACCTTTCTTTGCACGAGAGAGAGCAACACATACGCGATTGTGAGTTTTCAAAAAGCCAATATTTCCCTACAAACAATACAACTTATAGGTGATATAAGGTAATGGCAAACAGTAGTTTAGAATATGCATTAATTTAATACGAATGTAACCCAAAGAGCAATCATAAAAATAGAGAACCTTTGTTATAATCTATAGGTTGCCCTACCATATGGGAATAAATGCGTTACATTCATTTATGCCCACTAATACAAAAAAAAATTAATAGAATAAAAAACACACTCTGTCAAGTAAACAAATCAAAGTCATACCTCATCATTGCTTCTGACAAGTGAAAGAAGAAGAATATCATTTTCTTCGCCCTGGTAATTATCCACTACAGCAACTTTAACATTCTTCAACTTTTCCTCATTTAATTGCTTCCTTATTTTAAGCATTTGACCTTATTCCAACCAAAAACAAATGTTTTATAAATTTAAATGTTAATGAAAAATTCTTCCAATAACTCGTACATGTTTTGCATGTGTGTAGCATTATGTTTTAAGCTGTTGAAAGAATAAATCAATGTAACTTGCTTTATCCTCACATGGCCGGAAAACAACAGTTGTTTGAACATAGATGTTTTTTCATACACCTCGTGCCAGGCTACAAATTACCACGTATGTAATTTTATGAGTGATTATTTGCCTTTTTTTGGGAGGTGGGTGATTGTATTTTTTAAATCATTAGGGACAACTGGGTTGAAGCAAATTGCCAGTAAGTGTCTTTACCAAAGACACATACGCCACAGTTGTTGCCAGAATTACAAACAAAAGCTTTACATTCATGATGATTCACAGTTTACAAACTTACAATTCTTCCTTAAGTGATTATTCGAATTTCACTAAGACTTACCCCTGTAAGTAGTAAGTATGGTTATACTCTTGCTTGAATATTCAAACTGCAAGAAGTACTTGCACAGGGCTACAAGAAATTCCGCTTCATGCAAGTTCATCTGATTAGTAAATTCAAATATGTTTTCTCACTTTATCCTTAATAGTAACTAAACTACAATTAAAGAATAAGTGGGATGTATTTTAATGTGCACATTAAATTAACATTTATCAACAATGCAACAGGAAAAGTAAGGTTTACATAGCAGGTTCCATGGTGAGTGGGGTGATAAAAATCCAGTTAAACCAATCAACCACAAAATTAAAACTTTTAGTGGGCTTTTAATCCAATCCCAGAAGGATGAATGGTTTATGAATTCCTCACCTTTGATTTATCCACCATTTCCTCTTTTTCCTCATGGCTTATGAAGAAAACGCTTTTTTCAACTCCAGCAATTTCCTTATAATTTTTCACATTGTTGTTGTCAGTCAAAGTCTTATAAATATGAGGTCGAATGAGGTCAGCGATTCTTGGTTTCATTCGATGCTGACAGGTGAGTTGGGCGAATGGAAGTCCATTTCTCACCTGGAAACATATGGGTTGTTATAACAGGATGATTTAATAAACAATCTTAAACATCATTACACAGCAGAATTTAACTTAGATTGATTTTTTGTACAAGTTATTTTTTCATATTATAAGCAAACCTTTAAAGATTTAATTCTGCATAAGATATCATACAATATATTATACATCATTTTACAGTAGCCTATTTAAATTATTATTTGGGTTAATTTTTCAAAGATAACTTTAGAACCACACTCTGTTGTTTTAAAAATTCACCACCATTTGCATTCATATGTTAACTTGACGTTAAATTTCTTACCAATCTTTCAAAGAGAGAAACATCCAAATTCATTTTCAAAGCAAGCTCATATACTGTAGTTGGAGGTTTCAGTTGCTGGTGGTCGCCGATTAAAATTAAATGTTCTGTAGTTTTTGGTAATGAAGCTACAATGTGTCCTTCCAAAACTTCGCCTGCTTCTTCGACTAACACAACCTTTATCTACAGAAAAAGATGGCAAACTCTACGTTTAAAAATTTTCGGTTATTTATATTACCGGCAATTCATGTAGCATTGATCTGTACTTGGCAGCAAAAGAAGTTGTCATTCCAATAACATCAGCTGTCTCCAAGACGGTACAATCTTGTCTATCACAAGATTCTTTCCATTTAGCGGCCTGTTTATTGTAAGCTTCTGCATAGTTTTCTATTTTTTCACTAAACTGCATCCTCCAAAGTTGAGCCCACAGTCTGGAAAATTTGATTAATCATTTTTAAAAATTACAATATAATCTAGACTACACACATAACTTTGTTGCCTAACAGAAACAGTTATTCTTCTTGCTAATAGTTTGAATGACTTTTTTCACAAGCTAGAACAAAAATGTTTTGTAAGAAATAGAATTTACAACTGTACGTTGCCATTAGAGCAATGGGTATATGTCCCATTATCAGAAAATGAACCTGGCACAGTGTACAATACAACAATATTTTCTGCTATCACGCATGGTGTACAATACAACATCTGTTTGAAAATTATTACTGACCGATACAATTTCCATTTTTTTTGAAAAGTGAGAATCCTAATATTCTTTATTCCGATCATCTCTTGAAAGGATATTGTAGTGGTGTTGTTTAATTCCAGTTTGATTCTTCGAGTATTATTGCTGTGCATTTGCTGTGATCCTAAAAATGACAATTAAATTCGGAAAAAAACAACTTCAATGACTTACCAGGAAGAATGCTTGTATAACTTGCTGCAGCGAGCATTCGACGCTGCAACATTTTCTCAATAATGCCTTGTTTGTACTCATTGCAAACTTGTCTGCCTAGATTGTTTCATAAACATAACTGTTTATTATAATATCCGATGTAGGTAACAACTTAAAAGTGTAGGTAGAAACTTCCTAGTTTATAACATTACCATGTGACAAAACAAGCAAGATATATAAGATTTTTAATGCAAATTAAAACTTAAATTTTGCTAGACCAGCCAAAATATTTACAGCTCTGTAAAATGCTACTTAAAGCAGAGTAGTTTCCCTTCATCTTAATTTGAAATTAATTACATTGGTATATACACCTTTGAATTGAATGTATTTTTTTAAAAGCTATTTTACAATTCCATCCAGCTCATTGTCCATGGACACGAAAAAGTGTTGTAAGTTGCCATCTTATTTTACCTTGTAAAATAAGCAGGCAAATTTAATCTTTAACGTCGGCGCAAAATACAATGGTAGTATACTATACACACCTTTGCATACATCACATTGTTCTAACAACCATGTTTCAATTTCTTCAAAAGTGACATCATTGTCTGCAGATACAAAAAAAGTATTGCAACATTGCAACCCCTTCTTACTTTTCCAAAGTAAGGGGGCACAAGGTTTTACTTTTAAACCTTTCAACCTTAGTGCAAAAACCAGTTGTTATACACACCTTTCAAACAACATTTTTTCAACAACCAATTTATAACATCTTCAAGAGAAACGTCATTGTCTGCAAATACAAAAAATATAACCAGATTAAAACTAATTTTTAGTGAGAACAACAAATACATAGTATAATCAACAAACCCTTTTGATTTTCGATTAAAACATAGACAGCACATTTTACTTCAACTTCATTGAAACATTCCAGAAGCGGTTCGATATGTGATGGCAGTTCCTCAAATACAAGAAATGAGTAAACTATTTCTGAAATAAAATTGACTAATTAAGGTACCTAAGTGCTAATTTATTGCCACCAACAACAGGCAACATTGTGCCAGTGTAGTGAGGAAGTAAATCAAAGGTAAGTTGTATGTATATAAAAGGTAACTAAATATGGATGTAGAGAAATTAAGAACCATCTTTAGACACTCTGTGTTTTAGGAAATGAATATTAGCAAAGAATTTGAGAAACAGTTTGTTACATCAAATTTAATAAATGAATTTCCTTACTAATTTATGGTGGGGTAACTTAAGAAAGTATCAACACAGATGGCTTTATTTCATACACTTATGGCTTGAGAGTTTCCGGGTTTACGGAATTTTTAATTTTTTATCTTAATTTTTTTCAGGCTTTCATTTTGTTGGCATTAGGCTTGTTTTTCTGTATCGCCCATAGTTAGGGCAACATTAAATTTCAAGTTCGATGTCATCTAGTTGAGAGGCAAGGACAATATCGTACTCTGTGTTTAATAATTAAATATTGTACCTGCGATTGAATCTGATGAGACTGTTCTGTTTCCATTGTGTATAAGACAGTTAGCAACAGCTGTATAATCTAAAGAGCCTGTTACAAAAAAATGGTTTTTAAGATAATTTTTCTTTTTTTTAATACATGCAATAATAACCATACAATACAAATATGAGAATATTGAAAGACTTGGCGGTAAACAAACAAGATCTGTGTTGACCAAATAACGGCTGATAAGCTTATACAGCTATAGGCCCTACATAAAAACACAGTTAATGAATTACACAAATACGGTGTGTATAAAAAAGGCCTAAATGGTAACAAAGGAAGGGTCTAAAGAAGATCTGACCACAGAATAACTTTAAAGTTTTAGGTTATTTTTAATTTTTATATAATTTGAACAAACCTGCTAGATTAATAGCTTGTTTAATTTGGTCCTTTGTATAGTTTGAATGGAAGCTACCAGCCCATGCTTCTAGTACTTCTATATTGAAATTGTAGTTAAATAATTGGAAAATGGTTCATCTAAAACTCTAATATGCACACTTCATAAAATGTATTCTTACCTTCAATCACATAACTATATGGTGTAAGATTTTGTACTTGGCAGAAACCCAACCACTGCAACAAAGCAGTATCTAAATTGTGTTTTTCTGAAAAACAAATTTAAATTTAATGGAAACTAAGTTAAAAAGATGATAGAGATATAAACAATACCTTGATTGAAGAAGTGAACAAACTGTTGAAACAATTCTGTTGGAATCACCTCTTTAAGAACACTTAAACTGAGAATACAACTTGTTGAAGCGTTCAGCGCGACTGTCTCATTTTTCATTGGACGTTTGAGATCTTAAATTAAAAATAGAGTAATAACTTTGTACAGTCACCACCTCCCAATATAGTTTTAAAATGTGAAAACAAAAATATTTCCTTTTCCACTATTTTAGTTCTATAATCAAAATCACTATACAAATAACTTAATAAAATATAAGTCTTCTGGCAACATAGTATTATTTAAACCAACAATCCTATACAGGTTGCCTTTTTCATGGTGGTCACATCAGAAGCTACATCAACTTATAATATGACTAGCTGTTACAAGTACAGAAAGAAAATACGATCTTGCACAGTAAAAAAAAGGCCTGAAGCTGCATGTACTTTATTGCGCAACATGCATCATCCTAAAGTATTTTGTCTAGAAAAATAAAAGCAGACTTTGGTAGCAAGATTGCGGTTTAAATTGGGTGTCTTCCTTTCAAGTAACGGGAAAATAGTCGTACCATCAATTCGCTCATAGCGAGTTTTTATTCTTTTTTTTGTCTTTACATTATTGAACTGATATTGTTTAAGCTTTTCACTTTTACATTGACCACCCATTCTTATGATACGTTTGTCATGAAAGTCAATAATTCCTTCCAAGAATTGATCAAGTGCATGATTGGTATAACAAACCACAAGAATGGGATTCCTAATTAAATTAAAGAAAGAAACATTACTTCAGCCAATTTTAAACAAGAAATAATTGAACTGTTACCTTCCTCCATGCATGCGTAACAAAGCTCTCATCATTAATAGACCAATGTACGTCTTTCCAGTACCAGGGGGTCCTTGTATCAAAGCTATTTCATTGGCCAGCGAAGTTTGCAAAGCAAACTTTTGAGAATCATCCAAATTTACGTGGATGTCGGATAACCATTTTGTGTGATCTAATAGAGCATCAGGTAATTAATATTACATAACTTCTATAACAGTCTACAATTAAAAGTAAATACTTGGCAAGGGTAAGGCGGTTATATTGCCCACTGTTAAAAAATATGAGGTCTTTAAAAAAATTATGCCTAGAGTTTCAATTGCAGCAATGACGCTGCAATTACACTTTCAATTGCAGAAATCATAAATAGGATAGATTCACTTTTACATACCAAATAGAAAGTCATGCTTGTTCTTCATTTGATACATAGGTAAAAGAACATTCTTGTCACATCCAACTATATATCGGCTCAGGGGTAAGGTTTTCATTTCTATAAAATAATGTAGAAAATATTATTGGTAAAATAATTAAAAGTTTTTATTAAATAAATTTGAATAACAATAATAACCTTGCAAACTAAAAAGAACATGATGATATGCTTCGAAAAATGCTTGGCTTTCAACCACAGTGTAACTGGAGGAAAATATATGTCCTGAAAATTAAACAGCCAAGATGAGCTTTTCTTTCCAAATATAGGTTGCATTAATATATGATAAAAGTGAATATTGGGAAAAAAAGAGGTAAATTAAAAGGGCATTTACACATTTTATGCATAAAAACATGAAACAACATAAGGTAATTATAAAACAAAACATTTTAATGGTACCGTTTCCAAAAAAATGAACGTTGTGGGCCGCCAACAACTTCACCTCGAAAAATCCCTTTCTTAGCTCCTTGGGTTCTCTTTTTGTTATCACTCCAAATAATACATTTTCCTGTAAAATGCCAGAGATAAGACGATATGGTGTTTATATGGAAATTAAATTTGAAGGTATTTAAATTAATAAATTATAAAAATACAAAAAGAATAGTAAATATCAAAAAGTTTTTTTCCAAATTAAAAGTTGGAGGTATGTTACTTAATGTTACAAATGTGATTGACCTACCATACCTTAAAATTGTCATTAGAAAAGTAAAGGAGGTTAGCACTCTGCAAACACTTAGAGTTCGCCCAATCTATTTCTCCAATATTCTTCACATTAAACTGAACATGATAATGAATACCTTCACAAAGCAAATGTTTAATAAACTAATTATTGAATTGTTTAAAGGAAACACAAACCATAGTTAGTTGGTTCGGGAAATAATATCCGCACATCCTGATAAACCGTAATATCAGTCAAGTTTTTAACTTCATTCGGACTTTCATTTCCACCTTAAGAAAATAGTTTGAAGTTTGCACAGTTTACATAGAAAAAACTAAGGTGTAAGTAATATACCAAGTTGCTTTAGCTTCCTGATATCCGTTCTAAAAGGTTGAACAAAGTCCTCTCTTAATAAACGAAATTGAACATCAAGATAATCAACTAAACTGAAAGAAAATTGAGAATTTCAAATGCACTTTATATTTTTATCAATCAAGATATTGAATGAATGACTAAATGTAACTTGCTTTATTCTTGCGTGGTTGGAAAACGACAGTCTTTGTAACATGGGTGTTCTGTTTCATTCACCTCGTGCCACCTTACGGGTTACCATGTGTGATACAATTTTTCTTTTTTTTGTATGGCTGATATTTTAAACAATCCATTAGTGACCACTGGGTTGGAGCAATTGTCTTTAAGTGTCCGGCCCAAGGACACATACACCAACAATGGTAGCAGCGACGAGCCTTGAGCCCATTACCTCTGGGTTAGAGGTAGGCGCGCCAACTACTTTGCCATGGCGCGAGTTTATATTACACAAGGTTTAAATGCTATGTGAATATGAATACCTCTGGTAGGGTGAATCAACTTGATTCGGTCGTAAAACTGGATTCTCTATACTTGTAATATCATCCAGTGTGGGAAGTACAGAAATTAATCTAAATCTTTCAAATATTGTATTCTCTTCTACTTCACATACAGAGCTGTAAATAAGTGAACTTTAATAATAAAGTTGTTTGTGAAAACTTAAGCCCATACAAACTGAGGGACATAAGGTGTTGTATGATGCGTTTAAAATGCTCCTCTTGTTGAGGCAGTTTGTCAATTTCTGTTTTTAAAACTTGAATCAACCTTGTAACCTGAGAATACATAACTGTTTAAACTCTGGGTCTTGGATGAAATGTTATGCTTAGTAGGATGGTATAAGTTTCTATCATTACAAATATTTTATAAAATTCCCAAACCTGGTCACAGGATTGTTGTGGAGTATAAGTGTGGCACATGTTTATTAATCTGACACAACCAAGAAGTTGAGACCAAAAATTGTCGGTGTTCCTAAGAAAGAGTTTGTTAAACAAATAAACATCTAAAATTAAAACCTAATAGCGATAAAAGACAAATGCATACTCTGTGTGTAATTTGTCATCTAACAAAGAGATAATTTGCAGAATAAATTCACTTCCAATGATAATTTCTGAGACTTCAACAAGACTTTCTCTTGGTCCATGTATTTGGGCGATCTTACCACAAAGATCAAGAACAGAAGCTTTTAATTCTGCAATGATAAAGACTATTACAACATATCAAATAGTCCTTCAGGGAAATGTTAGAAATCTTCAGAACCTTTTATAATTATTTTATAATATACCGGTAGCAGAATGATACCCCAGATCCAATTGCTGATTTACAGTTTAAAAATCAAATATCCCTAAAATGCCAAATTAGAGCTTATTAGGATCTTCTATTCTGCTTTTAATTTATTTACTTTCTACGGGTAACTATTTACCATCAAGCATTTGTCTCTGCAGCAGTTTTAAAAACTCTTCCTTATCTCGCAACAATTTTGTCAACGCTTTTGTGGAATTTCGTTTTGCCATTTCCACAATTTGATCTAGATCCCTTATGTTAAAGCTGCAATGTTGATATAATTGTAGTTAAATGCACTCATGCCTATTTATCATTTGGTACTGTATTAAAATAATAAGTTACTAACAAATGAGTATAAAAAACAAATCATTTTTAAAACAAGGTACGACTTATGTACGTTTTATCTCTTGATACAGGTGACCTAGATCTGTGACCATTGCTTAATCTTGCTCCTCTATTGTTTCTACCTTGGCTTCCTTGGAAGCCACGTCCTCTTCCTCTGCTTAAACTCCGTCCTCTTCTCTCACCTTGGTGCTCACGATACCTGTTGGAAACAACGTTATAATTTATTTTAATCTGGATTCTGATAATTATTATTTATGTCCCGATTCCTGCCCCATGATTTTTAGAAAATGTATTTGTGGTTCAGGATCAGAGAAATAGAGATAACCCAAAAAGAAAATTGGGATAATAAGATTCTAAACCTTGAATTTAGATAATATATTAAAATAACATCTGCAGAACTTTCAACTTGCTACTCTTATATTAGTAAAATATAATTTGGTTATCTTATGAATCCTGACAATAAACTTCCACTGTTAATAGAAACTTTAAACTATTACTCAAACACCTCGGTTTTTAATAAAAAAAATGCAACCAGATTGATGAAGAGCAGCTAGTCTTATAAAGTCAGATGTGCATGTGTAGTAAGTTACCAACCATAGAGTATAGACTTTAAAAAACAATGTATTAAAAAAATACAACTAATACATCTTTATTGTTTAGAGAAAGGTAACCTTCTTCTGTGACCAAATCTTGCTTCATCTCGACTTCCTCCTTGGAAGCGAAGTTCTCTTCCTCTGCTGAAACTCCGTCTTCTTCTTTCACCTTGGCGATCATGATACCTGTTTAAGGTTTTAATTTACTAATTATGCCCCGATCCCTGGGACATGTCCGGCGCCGTGGGGTAGTGGTTGGCGCGCCTGCCTGTAACCCAAAGGTAATGGGTTAAAGGCTCGACGCTGCTACCATTGTGGGCGTATGTGTCTTTGGACAAGATATTACCGGCAATTGCTTTAACCCAGTGGTCACTAATGGATTATCCAAATTATCAGAAATAAATAATCAACGACAAAGCAACATACATAGTAACTCGTAAGCTGGCACGAGGTGTTAAACCCGTGTTATAACGACTGTCGTTTTCCGGCCACGTGAGGATAAAGTAAGTTACATTCATATTTCATTCATAATAAGAAAATGCAATTGTTGTGCAGATACAGTAGAGTAAAGGCAATCCTATAAAATATGGGATCATAAGATTTAAATGTGAATCAATGTAACTTGCTTTATCCTCGCGTGGCTGAAAAATGGCAGCCGTTATAACACGGGTGTACTGTTTCTATACACCTCGTGCCAACTTAAACCCATAGCCTTTGTGTTAGACAATTAGAGGCATGCAGGCTAACCAACAATTACCAACGGTCTATTGAAGTCGTAGGAATACGTTTTTTTAATTCTTTGAATGTCGTAGGAATACGGTTTTATAATTCTTTGAATGGTCTTTGTTTTCAGTTGAATGGGACAAGAAAATAGAACGAAAAGGTGTCCCATCTTCCCCACCCCACTGTATATAGGCTACAACGGACATTGGGCACCAGTGGCTGAGCGCGTTAGTGTCTACGCGAATCCCGACTAGGTCGATATTCGGCAGGTAAACTTCCCTTCTGACTGTTCGTAATCGCTGATGAAGCAACCAGTTTATTATTCCAACAGCGTATTTACCTGAACGTACAAGGTGTGGAGCCTTATAGAATCAACTGGCGTTTAATGAACATATAGCCCCCACTAAATAAACAGGATTGATGGTTGGGTTAAATGAGCCCTTGTTGATCCGACTTCATATACAGGCTTCAGCGGGGTGCTATATCTACTGTAGTACTAGTTGCTTTTATAACCAGAGACCAAACAGTTCATGATATCTTGCTATATTTTATATTCCTTTTTCTGGTAAACAAATACACGATACAGTATGGGGCAAAGGCTTACTTGACTGCCGGGCAAGGGCTCGTAAGAGCCCGCCATGGGCCTAGATTGGCCTTAAGGTCTCAGTACCGATAGTGGCGTTAGTTTGGTAGTTCTTGTTCCGTTATTGTGTTAAGGCGAAATGGCATTTTATACCGGACAGAATCACGTGACAGCAGTGTGACGTCATGCGATAAAATGGGAGCGATTTGGGTCTGTCAGCGGCTGAACGGGATATCATAAACCTCGTTCAGCGGACCAAGGTGATCCTAGAATACAAATATTCTAGCGACCATTTTCGATACCTTCTACTAGTGCCACCAACCTAAAATTTGGACACTGTACTAACTAGACCCCAGCGGTACCGATTCTAAAATGAAAAACTTAAAATTCGAAAAAATATTAATTATGAATATTAATATTCGTCATAAAAACATATTTATAGAATTTTCTCCCGATCCAGCTTCGAATATGTTATAGCGCTAAGTGATACCTAAAATATGAAACATTATTTTCTTTAAAAAACTGCGGGGATAGATGTTAAATATAAAAAAGTATGATCATAACTTGAATCATATAAATATTATATTTTCGATTTTTTTGCGAAAATATAACTAACGCATACATCTATGTAGGTCACTAGCATGTTATCCCCATCGAAAAAAAATAATTTCAACTCTTTTTTATAACTGAATATTAATATTCGTCATAAAAACATATTTATAGAATTTTCTCCCGATCCAGCTTTAAATATGTTATAGCGCCACGAAATACCTAAAAAATGAAATATTGTTTTCTTCAAAAAAAGTGCGGGGATGGATGTTAAATATTGTGGAGAGTATTAATTACTCGAATTTCGTGTTTATATATTTTATTTGCACGAACGCAAAAATAGTACATACTAATCCACATAAATGTTTTTATAACAAAATTATAACAGTAAATATAAGAATATTGATATACCTAGTGAGGCTAAAAGTATCGGCGTTAAATGGTTTTGTATCAATTGCTCTGACTAATTTGTTTACTACCTATGATAACTATGTGTTTTCAGTTATATTCTACAGGAATCCGACGATGATCAACGAACAGACAACGAGGAGATCACTAAATGTTTGGTCACTATTCCTCACTTTTTACTCTTCTATTAATTCTGCATCGTATCAGTTTGCAGAATAGTAGAAGAGTAAAGTGTTTAGATTATAACTGCACAAAACTCCTCTCTGGTGGACCTTGCCAACAACGTTAAAACTCTATAAATGCCAAAGGTGAACACATTCGCAAATTCAATAACGGAGGTGCAAAGATTATCATAAAATGGGCGAAAGCGACCTTGCACCTCTACTTCAGGCGTTTCTATAACAAACAGGTTTATCTTCCTTTCCTTTAGACATTCATTATTGTCTGCGACAATTCGATCCAGCCTATCAATTAATCTTAGAGGCTTTAAGAACAAACAATCTTTTGTATTAATTGAAACAAATAAATTAAAATTCTTGATATATTTCCAGCTACGTAAGTACGGACAGGATACATATTCAAAGCTGGATCGGGAGAAAATTCCATAAATATACTTTTATGACGAATATTAATATTCAAATTTAAAAAAAAATAAATTAATTATTTTTTCGATGGGGATAACATGCTAGTGACCTACATAGATGTATGCGTAAGTTATATTTTCGCCGAAATATTTTAAAATTTAATACTTGTATGATTCGGGTTATGACCCTCATACTTGTTTGTATTCTGAACCCTTCCCCGCACTTTTTTGAAGAAAATGATGTTTCATTTTTGAGGTATTACGTAGCGCTATAACATATTCGAAGCTGGACCGGGAGAAAATTCTATAAATATGTTTTTATGACGAATATTAATATTCAGTTATAAAAAAAGTTGAAATTAATTTTTTTTTCGATGGGGATAACATGCTAGTGACCTACATAGATGTATGCGTAAGTTATATTTTCGCAAAAAAATCGGAAATATAATATTTATATGATTCAAGTTATGATCATACTTTTTTATATTTAAGATTCCATGAAGAGATCTCTAGTAGGCCGTGCATTAACCTTCAGTCACGCCCATATGACAACAGACCGCTAGACCACGGCCTACTAGAGCTAGCTGCTAGACCGAAATAGCTTGTAAACAAAATTTCTACCCTTCGCATGAACATATAGTCTATAGTAGGGTGGGGGGATGGGACACTTTGTCAGACGAGACTTTTTTTAATTTTCTTTATAAGGACTCCCATTTAATGATAATTCTTTGTTTATTACCCTTTGTGTCTTACAGGTTGAAAACTTTTGTTCGGATGTTTAACGGCGTAACCCTATACGTCAATGTTGGGGTTGCGGGTGACTGATATTGTAGAATAGTCAGGATACAGTGTTTAAACTATGTAGATATATCTCCGACCGTATATGGTTGTCCATTGACTTATTCAAACAGATTAAAACCAGCTTCTATATAACAATAGAACCAAATTCGCAACTGTAAGATTGTAACATCAAAGTTTTCACTGAATGACTTTAATATCTATGACCACGGCCTACTAGCCCTAATAAGTTTTTTTTTACTCGTGGTTTAACCCTTATTTAATGTATAGTAGTATATGGCATGCAATATTGGCAGCAGAACACGATTCACAGAAGTTAACTAGATATAGGCCTATTTCGTTTCTAACTTACTAGTGTAGTACAGTCGCTTTTTGTTGCTCCTAACACAAAAGCCTTAGCTTAACACTCTAGAAATCGTTTTAAAAATAACCTAAATAAAGGTCTACAATTCAATCGCTTATTGCGGGAAAAACAAAAATCTAGGTGACTTACCTATATCGCATTTTGACCCCTGTTAACGAGAAACGAGTTGTCCGCTGGAAACGTCCACTTACTGGTAACACAACTCCAAAATATCCAGCAAGCAAAACAAGACACAAACATTGCGAAATTGTTGAGGAGGCGAAACTTTGGTTTTCGGTTTGGGTATTACCCGTTGAATAAAAACTCCGTTTACATTCGTTCATTGCATTGTTGCGTGTTTGGCTTTACCGATGTGTTTTTGCTGCTAAATACTGAAGTTAATGTCAAGTAACTCTTGTGAATGTCAATTTAAAGAATCTAATTAGTGTGTGTTTATTTTAAAACATGTAAATACCATCGACACAACAAATGATTAATGTGTAGGTTTTATTACATCATTTTCACAACCAACACACCATGACGCCAACGCCTACACGTAGGGCTTTAAAAAAGTTTGCGTGGCAAACAATGTTAGGATAGGCTTGGACAAGTATGTGACTCTGTTAACATCAGAGATATAAGTACATTGCTGGAAAGATAGAATTAATGAATTATCATTGTTATTATGGCAATCCTCTCTGCAGTCCCTGTGTTATGTTTGCGAACTGCTCTGCCACCTTTCTCTGCATTTCTTCACTCATGTGGTTTGCCTGGTTTATATAAAATTACTTTAGAATTCAGATGCTAATGTTTGTTCATATTTTTAGACATTTTTAATCAATCAAATTTTTTAGTAACAAAAGAACATCCGGTTTTAATTGAACAAACATATTATTTTTAAAATATATATATATTATTTTATTTTATGTATGTTTTCTCGTTGCGTTGCCAACATAGCAATTCAAATATTTCCTAAATAATGGCTTAATTGTTAAAAGGTTACATCGTAACCAAACGATATCAGATTCAATGCTCAATGTCACTCCCATTGTAGGTGTGTGCTTAAGCAAAACACTTAACGATCATTCATTTAACCCTTTGGTAACTAGTACTTTGTCTAAGTTTTCAGCCATACACAAAAAGATCTGCCCATCTTTTACATACATGAAACGACAGAAGTATAAATTACATTCCATCAAATATTAAACTTACTTGAAAAACAAAATCATACTGTTTAGTGTTTTCATACTTTCATTACAAACCAACTTACTGCAATATGCAGGGGAGATCCACGACTTGAAAACAACTGCAGCTGGAAATTGGAGATGTCTCTTGGTGTCATTGTGCGCGTGCAGGTTTCAGTCAGGCCAGGTCTGTCAAAGTAAGTTACCATAATTAATACATGGACTAGTATACAGTATCCGCATATGTAAGCATTGGGTAATAATTAAAAACTTAAAGCATTACTATTCTACTTCATTTTTAAAAGATGAAAAACATGAAATGTGGCCAACTTAGTCAAAGAATTGTTTCATATGTAAACTGTGTTAATTTTTAATTTATTGGCAATTAAACTATCTAAACGGTTTTGTTTCTTTTTCAGTTCGTAAAACACATGCAAATTTAACTGTAATCTGATTCTGTAGCACCAACACACAAAATGGTTGTATATTAAAAAAGCAAAACTTTTATTGAACTTACTTGAATATAGGAGTACCTTGGACAACCCCGGAATGTGCGACAGGTGTTGCAAGGACTGGGTTTTTTAATGAAGACTGTAAATAATAAATTGACTTCATTATTAGTTTACTTTGCTCTAAGGATAAGTTACAGCCAAATAAAAAGTGATAAATTTTAAGCTTAAGCTTAATATCAATTAGACCAACTACAAAAGTTATATTCTGGAATCTGAGTAAATAATAGTTTCTACTTTAATTTTTTCGATGTCGATTACATTCTATTGAAGTTTTGATACCTTTTTTCGACCTCTTTTTCCTTTAACAGCTCGACTGACACGTTTGGACTTGCCTTTGACTGCATAGAAATAATTGATAATAGATACATTTGTTAAAACAAAATATATAAACACTTATAAAATATAAATATATATAAATTTAAACCAAAATGCATACAGTCTTATAGGTATTAAGATAATAACTTGACAAAACACAAAGTATTGTTTGAACATAGTAACAGAACAAAACATTAAGCATATGAATATCAATCCTCTTTCTTTAAATCAATAACACACAAATTATACCAGCACTGGTTGCAACTGAAGTAGTTGTCATCTCTTCTATGTTTTCTACATGGTCATTCCCACTTTCACCCTATACAATATTCAATGGTTAGTCTTTACAACAGTAAGAAATTATAAAATATAGGTTTGGGGATATATTTTAACATTCAAGTATTATTTCTTAGCTGTGGAGTTTTATATTAATGAATTAAAAAGTAATTCAATCCCACTAATCCCAGTATAATTACCACAACACTCAAGATGAATTTATGATCAACTTATACAAAAGAAATACACTGACATAAACAATATAAACATTTATATAAACATTTTCATTAAATACAAAACAATTTAAACCCTTGGACCGCAACCCTCGCCCGGGCTATTTCCTACCACAAGTTAGTTAATAGTCAGTAGTTCGGTTATTTCTTATCATACGGTCCCAAATTTGGTCTCGTTTGAAAGAAGAAGTAATCAATTGTATGTCAATGTATTTAAAAATTTTAAGCATTTTGTTGCTAAAGTTTGTGAACATATTATTGGCATATTTAAGTGTTGCTTAGAATTCGGTCCCTAGTTTTTGGCCGTTTTTTTGCCTTTTTGCGCAACTTAACTGTGTGAATAGTTATGATAGGGAAACCCTAGTGTAAAAAGCATGTTTTGGCATTGATTTGGTCTTTGCAAAGCTGTTTTAGCCTTGAAAACAATATAGAACAGGTATGTTGTACATAATGTATAAAAAGGGCACCCCTTAGGCTTTAGCTGTACAGTGTTTGTAGGTTTAGTTCTCATAATTCCTAGTAAGTACCCAAACTGGTATGCTGCACAGGTACTGACTGAAAAATGTTTTCAAAAATCAAGATTTGCATCGAAAAAATATTATTTTGTCAAACTCTGAACATGAGAAGTTCAACCTGTTCTGATGAATCTGAACATTGTTGTAATTTTTTCATTTATGATGCAGGTAACTTCACAAATTATACATCAAAAAGAAGGTTTTTACATACTAAGCAAGTTTGTAATAGATTATATTTTAACAATTTTGTTCTTTTCTGAAATATTCCATAATCTAAATATTAAAATATGAATTTGAAGATAATTTCATAATCACGGGGCGAAAGCACAAACTTCCTAAAGAAAGTTTTGGTCTAGCTGCTATAATTTGCTTGCAAATTCCAATTAAGTGAGACCTGGTCAAAAAGTAAAAAATTACGAAAAACAATCACGCGGCCAAAGGGTTAAGCATCAACAAAAACGAAAGAACATAACATATTTGTTGTGTCTTGAATCAATTTAATACCACATTATCCAAGTATTTTACAAATACAAAAACTAATAAAACGCTTCTTTAAATACAATACCTGTTCCCGTGACTTTGCTTCAATGATATATTTTTCGCAATATTCCCTTAATGTCATTTCTTGAACATGTTTTGGAATACTCATTAGCGTAACCTGCATTTCTTTTCTTAGATTATCGGTAACATTTTGAACAGACTTTCGATAAGCTTCAATTTGTGCTTTCACTGAAATAAAAAGATGCAAAGTAAGTTTCCTTACCGTTAGGTGGTAACTGTGGTACAATCATAGGCGGATCTAGGATTATTCTGACAGGGGTGTTCGCAAGAAAATGTTTAACTAATAGTTGCAAAGCAACGTATTAACATGAGCGTAAACCAACCCGTAAGTTTTAATTGACCACTTGCATTCGCCCGCGGTAGCAACATTAATCTATGCTACCCATAACAAAGTCCTTGTAGGAGCTACGGTTTAGCTCGAACGCGGCTGCGTTTTTAGCCTATAAGGAATAAGCGACTGATGTCTATAACTTAATTAATGCTCTCCACTTGATGAATATATACAGATGTATTGACGATAACGCAAATCATAAACAATGGCCAGATTCCAACAATAACCAAAAGAGAGCCAAATCAGCCAGGTTGCCACAGAGCCAGATAGAGACCGAGAGAGAGATTAAAAAACAGTTACGTTCAGTCGCTTTTTCAAATAGAACATTGATAATAGCTGAACACATAATAACTAAATCTTAAACGGTTACGCTAAATTGGCGATGCTAACAGAACCATGCAAGAACCTATACTGAAACGCAGACCAGACAGACGGCGTTCGCATAACGAAGACAGGAGAAAGGCAATATATATGCCAGTCAGACGGTGGCGCTAGACAGTCAGTAAAATAGTAATTCTTGGAGTTAACAGTGATTATTTACGCAGGATGTTACTATTTTTTGCTTAAGCGAGTTTAGTTTACTCTCTCAGTCTCTCTATTACTGCATAGGAATTCAGGTAAACAAACAATATTACTGCAATACTGCTAAACAGACAATGTTTTATCCCTGCATTGCATTCTAAACGATTTAGGCCGTAATAATCAACCTAAATCTGTTACAGAAGTATTGCTGCTTTATAATATTTACCATGTTTTCCTCAGCCAAGCAGCGTGTTTGTTACGAAATATTTTTTTTTTCAAGTTTTTTTTGTTGGACGAGTTTGGGGTTAGGAGTTAGAAGTTGGGGTTAGTGTTAGGGGTTAGGGGTTAGTGTTAGGGGTTTATATCTTATGTGTATAAACCGTGAAACTAACTGCTCCTTATAGAATAGAGAAACGAATTTGTCATCGCCTCCTAGCGGAAACAATTTTCCGTCTTCTCTGTATAGCTCAGCGGTTCCCAACCTTTTTGGTGCCGTGACCCTTTTATAACATTTGCCAAGTTGCGGTGACCCCAAGGATGAAATTAGTTGGGTCGCTTTTGAAAGTTATGTAGGCTAGGCTAGCTATCGTAGGCTACCTATGGTTGATGCCGGGAATTCAATAAAATCGCGACCTCAAGTCCAACTTTTGCTTAAATGCAATTCAGCAATCAGCAATTAAATTTTTATTTTCATGGTAAAGGCCTTTGTGACGTAATGAATTACCTGAAATCAAACGAGTAAATCCTGTAATTTTTCATGGCCGCTAAACTGCCATTAAAATCTTGGTATAGCTCCATGTGAAAAAAATTTCCGTATTCTCTGTATAGCTCCATGTAATAAAAAAAGTATTTCACTGTGCGGGACTCGAACCCGGTAAAAATGAAACAAAGAGAGTATACGACCGCACGCAAATCGTTACACCACAGACTCGACGACAGTAGACACAACGAAAGAGCGTATATAACCGACCTAATATGAGAAATCTGTTCTTACTAGTGGTTTATGAATTTAGAAAGGTATTATTATTATTATTTAATTAATTTGTTTTACACTTATTAACACTTTGTAGTATTGTTTTGTGCGTTTTTACGTATTTTTTAATTTAAATAATTACCGACATCTAGTGGAAAAGTGTACCTACTTCTTCATATAGTCCCATGTGTTGATGTGTATATAATAGAAATAAGATTACCCCAATTTTGCATAAAAAAATACTTTGTACACTTATAAGTTCACCTTCAGTGTCATAGTTTTCAACAACAGCTTCTATTTTTTTCTGTTTCTCTTGTTCCTCATTTTCTTTGTTTTTTTGACTTTTCCTTGCCATCTTGATTGTTTTAATTGATAAAAGTTGTACACGTTTCTGAATCATAAAAGTTAACAAAAAAATGAACAATCCTTTTAGTTGTAATAAACCGTCACTGTTGTAATATACAATATTTTCCAGCTTTACTTCGTATGTATGTAAAAAACATAAAACTTATGTAAAAAACATAAAACTTAACGATGCTGTGCTTTCTGATTCTCTGATAAAATAAAAACAAATCTTGTTTTTTCCCGCCAACCAATCAGGAAAACAAGAGAGAAGGGGTGTGTAAAGAACTGTTTTCAACGAAAAGTCGCAATAAATTAGGTCTTTATATTTGTTGTGACGTACATGGCAAAAACAACAGAAAGTCCTATTACGACGCCGGTGTCGTAATATATTCGTTCCGATTAATATATTTTTTACCGGGCTCTATTGCGCATGCGCCGAGACGCTACTGCGCAAGCGCAACAGCTCGGAACAAATACAATGACCACCCGGTCCAAATTTTGACCCTACATTGAAAACGCTCTATACAAAATGTTTATACGTTAAAACTTTAGTTATGTTATTTGTAGCCTAGAAAAGTTTATGGTAGTTCAATAAGCACAATTTATTTGTGAACCAAGGTGATGACGCGTGCTACTACCAAAAATTTGGGCACTGTAGTACCAACTGGACCTCAGCGGTACCGATTCTAAAAAAAAAAATTATTTATTAAAAAAAATAGTTTTGAATTTTAATATAATAGAGTGGGGGAAGATGGGACACCTTTACACAAAATATATAAATATCCCGGTCGTGTTTTAAACAATTAATAACGGTCTATGAAAGTCGCGAGGACAAGGTTTTATAATTCCTCGAATGTTCTTTGTTTACTACCAAAATGTACGAGAAAATAGAACGAAAAGGTGTCACATCTTTCCCCATCCTACTATAATATCCAAATATCGTGATCGTGTTTTGAACAATTAACAACGGTCTATGAAAGTCGCGAGGACAAGGTTTTATAATTCCTCGAATGTTCTTTGTTTACTACCAAATGTGACGAGAAAATAGAATGAAAAGTTGTCCCATCCTCTTCCACCCTACTATATTCGTTATAAAAAAACATATTTATGGATTTTTACCGACCCAGCTTTAAATATGTTATAGCTTTACGTAACACCTAAAAATTAATCATAGCGACGCCAACAGTACAGATGGTAGAATACGTTTTGTAATATTTTTCCTCTGAACTTTTTTTAGTCGTTACGTACTTATTAAAGCTCGTATTGAACAGAACAAGTGCGTTCCATTACTACACATGACAGAATCGCTAAATAACTCTTCGTATGTTTTAAAAACAGTCTTATATTTTAAATTTAAAAATATTGCTGGGCAATTTGTGCTAAAGCTAAAGTGTCCTATCTTTCCCCACTCTACTATGTTATGAGACTAGTATGTAGAACACTAGGAAATCATTTAGTGTTTTGTACAAAGAAATATTTTTGAAAGACCAACTTTAATAGCAGGTAAACAACATTTATGAAAATATTTTCTACATGTTACACAAAAAATTGCAGCTGTTTTTCTTTATTTCCGCTGCAGTTAAGAGCTTCGCATTCACCCCAATTGAGCGGCTTTGTGACGATTCATTATGACTTTGCTTTCTAAGCCTCTAAGGTTACGTGGGTCAAACTACCGGAACAAAGAAGTCATTTCTGTACTCCCAACTCCCGCGGCCAATTTATTTGTGGGGTCCGGCCATGTCATTTTAATTGCATTTCGCATATTCGATCCTCTTCCATTGGGTCTGTACTTCCTACGTCGATCGGAGAATATTAAATTAAATTGTCATTCTGAACCAGCAAAGTAATTTTCCTGCACAAAAGATTGAATGATCTGTGTTTGTATTCAAACAGGATTGAATCAGCCAATATTTAAAGAAAAAGAGCAGATAGGCTACAGCAGCCCAACAAAAGCGGGTAATGTTGGTGAAAGCGCATGGAGGTAAATCTGGCGTTCCCATTCACGAGAGGGATAATAGGAGAGTTCGCACATGAACGAATTAAAGACAGAAAATACCTGTAATTTTCTTAAACACATTCCCGTAATCTTCCTGTAACGTTAGTAAGCCTACAGCACATTCCCGTAACTGATAAATACTTAAAACAAGCACAAAACATATTCCCGTAACTGGTATAGGCTTTAGACAAGGTTAAAACACATTCCCGTAACCTTCCCGTAACTGGTATAGACTTAAAACAAGTTAAAACACAGCATTCCTGTAACGGCATTGTGCTTAAAACACATTTCCGGATTCCCGTAGCTTTCCGTATTCCCGTACATTAGTTTGCAGTTTTTCCCGTCTTTCCCGTAGTTCCGTTTTCCTGTTAATTAGTATTACCCAACACGAGCGCGAAATGTGAGAGATATAGGGCACCTGTGTTATCCATCATGTCGTTGCACGCTCCGCAAAGACGTTTAAGTGGAATTTATTCTGTAAAAGTCACGCTGAAAAATTGAATTTGGAAATAAATTATTGAAAATTTGACATGGCCTAATAAAAGAAAAAATAAAGTCGCTCTACCTCAAGGCCATCCATTATGACGTTGCACAGGAAGTTGCCTTAAGGGTTGCCCCGGGTTATGCCTACGTCATAATCAAATGGTTAATCAACCAATAACAAACCACTTTATTATATTTACACTTAAATAACTAGATTGTGGTATTTTATCTGGCGGGGTGTGCCGTATTTGAAAGTGGCACAACAGGCTGTGTCGCAAGTATGACTACATATTTTCAAATGTTTGCCTGTATTTCCAAATAATACATTATTATGTTTTATTCTAATGTGACTACTTTATTCTAATGAGACTACTAAAATCATACTGTTTTAGACTTGTTTTCGGGAAAATCAATTCCGTGACGTCACTGGTGGTCCTTGATTGAGTGTGCCCTGTATATTCGAAAACAGTCAAAACTAACAATATTATAGGCTGTAGTGTGGTCAGACTTACATTATGGTTGTATAACTAACTGTTCAGTAAAATCCAATCGCTATGTAAAGACCGTGTGTAAAACGAACACAAGTGGAAAATATTTTCATGTTACTAAAGTATGAATTATAATTCATGCGTAAAAAATAATTCTTTGGAAAATTTAAATATGACGGGCATTCAACTCGGTCAGGAATATATAAAGTCGATTCCCTGGCTTAGGTGTACTCTCACAACCCGACAAACAACGTGATCGTTGGTAATGTTAAGCGGATCTTTACTTCCGCAGGAATTTTAAGTTCGGTCTTTGTTTGAACTTTCTGATGGATTTGTTTCCTTTATACACGTGACAACATGCGTCTGGCTTTTGATTAGTAAAATATAGCTTCTGAAGTCACACACTTAGCAACGATTGCTGATTGGCCAAGATCTGTGTTTGCTGCATTTGAGTAGATCCAGAACATTTGTTTTGTTGCAATTTAATGTCCATTGTATCACGTAATGTCTGACCGGAAACAAACGAAAAACGTTTATTTGCACAAACATCTCTCTGTGCAGGTTATCTGACGTAGTTTAAATAATCTTTGTCTAAATTTGGAATAACACACCATGCTTAAATTGTTCTCATTTAAAAATAGCATCTCAAGAGTCGACGTTTGCAGCAAGGCAAACTGCAAATTAATAAAAGCTCTTGATTTTGCCTGAAGGTATGAAGCATATTTTACGTCACGACCAAACGTCTTTCTGCAAAATTTAATTATTCTGTGATATTTTCACTCGAGAGATGCTTACTCGCGCAGGTAATCTTCCCTGCATTGTAAACCAGAACCTGCCTTTACAGCTAACGCACAGGAGAGTATCTTTTTATCTAATGCGTAAACTACGCATGCAGGTTTAATATAAAAAAAA
Source organism: Ciona robusta (assembly GCF_009617815.1). Taxonomy (NCBI): domain Eukaryota; kingdom Metazoa; phylum Chordata; class Ascidiacea; order Phlebobranchia; family Cionidae; genus Ciona; species Ciona robusta. Next base: position 2,067,937 of record NC_143242.1, on the reverse strand, counting down.
AATTAAATTTATAATTAAAAAAAGGATCCGGGTATCCACGAAAATGGCATTTGTAATGATAACTGTCCTAAAGTTTTAAACATACAAAAACGTTTAATATATTGAAAATAACATTTAAAACAAAACGATGTCATTCCATTGGAATTTTGACGTCAGCGTTTTACGTAAACGGAATCACATGGTTTAATTGTTTAAAAGGAAAAAGGCAGCAACATGAAGAATATAACATGTGACCCACCCATGACAAAAATAATTTTCTTAAAATAAATTTTCCCCGAAGCGATTGCCGACTTAGCTGCGCCCTGAAGCTTCATCCCGCGGCATCTGGGTTGAGTTTCATCGGTTTTAATTTTAAAGAATAAACTAAGCGGAGGCCTACGTGACAGGATATACGACGTCATCAGTTATAGCTATATAAGCGACGGGTTTCAGCCAAAGAATCACAATTGACTCGCGGTATATATCGGTGACACTGATATACCAAGAGACATACAAGGATCTCATAGCTTCTATACAAGAGGTAAGGAAACTGGGATTGTGCTGTTGTGATGAATTTTAATCAACTTTCCTTTTCAGATTTGTTTTAGAAGAAAAGACTTCTGATCATCGCAATGAAGGTTGTGATATTTCTAGCTGCGTTGTGTGCTCTTGCACGTGAGTATAGCTTTGTATGAAACCGCTACAACTTCTACTTAACCACAGTTATCGCTCGTGGCATTTATTGAAGGTGTTTAAATAAGTAATATATAGTAGGGTTGGGGAAGATGGGACACCTTTAGCACCTAATATCCAAATATCCTGATCGTTTTTTTAAACAATTAACAACGATCTATATGTAAGTCGTATGGATACAGTTTTATAATTCCTTGAATGATCTTTGTTTACTACCAAACATGACAAGAAAATAGAATGAGAAGGTGTCCCATTTTTTCCCACCCTAATATATAGGCCAAAAGAGTTCTTTTATAACTTTATATTAAGCAAAATTAATCCTTTTTTTATAACTGAATTGAATCACGATACGTGTTTTCCTAATTGTAGATTGCAACGGTCAACTTTCACCAAATGCTCTGTGTCAAATTACCTGCGAACGAAATGAATCTTGCCCATCAAAGGACCAGATGCACTCAATTGTATTGAGCAAAGGAGCTACTTGCATTCGCTGCATGTTCAACGCTTGTACAAGTAAGGGATTTTCTATTTACCTTACACCAGTATACTTCAATCACAATGTTTTAGAAAATTTGCTGCAAAACAATGTTTTCACAGCTAATCGTTTTCCAAATCTACAGAAATATTAGAAATCACATTGTTAAGTCGTTATTTCAAACTGACACTTCTTTCTAGATCCATCAGACAATCATCTCGTCAACACAGATAATAACTGTTTGATCACCGCATTTGGTGAATGTTCCTCCAACCAAAGATGTCCTGGTTATTCACAACAGGAACAAACAAGCCACAATAATTGTGAAACTTGCAAACAAAATTGCATAAACACTCATTACCCGAATGGTAAGTTACTTTTATGGTTAAAGAACTTACTACGCATAGGCTACAAATCAAACTTTAGACCTAAAAGTATATTCTTCGTTTAAAATAATATTCGTTTAGGATTTAATCTCTCTATTTTAGAACCTCAAATAGACAACGATCCCACGACCTCCCAATTGACAACCAACATCAGACCAGCGAGTATCCGACCCGGCAGAACTGAATTCTCTCCACAGAACCAGGGGCTTTCAAACGGACCAAACCGTCTTATACCTGGCTTTCCTGGTAGAAGACCTGGTCCTCCTCACGGACGACCTGGCCCACCGAGACGTCGGTGTATGATCTCGTGTGTTGCACCGGATAAATGTCCAACCAAACGTGAAGTGAGACATAAAATGCAGAACACGAGTTTCGAATGTGTTGGATGCGTAATGGATAAATGCGGTGAGTACAAATTTAATATTATTCGCTGTATCAGAAAACCATGTACAATTCGCCCAGTTAAAAATGTCAACTGGTTAAGTCAGTTATCAAAACTTTTGTGTTTATTTGACAGGCCCAGGACATCGTAATCGCAGCATCCAATGCATTGAATCAGCATTCACAGCATGTCCTATGTGTCCACCGAGATCTGCAGAAGAAAACCAACGCATGGAGAGGTGTGAGGCATGTTTACTGACGTGCAAGCGCAACAGAACTGGTAAAGTTCAGTTTTTAGAATATGTGTTGCTCAATGTATGAAATAACTATACACATTAACACAAATTTTAAAGCAGAAACAAGTTTACCCGAAGATTCTGCAAGACCACACCCACACCCGAGGCCAGGCCCAGGTCCACGGCCTGGTCCGCGACCACGCCCAGGACCCCGTCCATTTCCCGGGCCACGCCCATTTCCCGGACCCCACCCTGGACCACGACCATTTCCTGGGCCCCACCCAAGGCCACACCCTCACCCTCCTATACGCTGCATGAGAGCTTGCATTGGTCCAGATAAATGCCCCACACGTAGAGAAGCTCATGAAAAGATGAGAAACACAACCTTCCAATGCATCGGTTGCGTTATGGATAAATGCGGTAATTTTTGTGTTTTTTTGTCATTAATGCCATAAGTATGAAACTAACGCTTTTAAATACAGGACCGAGAGTTCATAACCGAAGCAGAAACTGTGTCGTGGACGCTCTAATTGAATGTTCTTCATGTAAAACACCGTCGGCAGCTGAACAGCATAGGATGGAGAGTTGTGAAACTTGTGTTCGTGCTTGTTTTCCACATCAAGGTATGTTATAATTTTAACCTTACATTTAGACGCATACCTTAAAAAAACGATTAATAACATAATATATTATATTTTCTACAGGCAACAGGTCAAGAGATTTCTTTCCAGGAATGCATGGAGTCGGTATGCTTCCTATAAGAGGTTTCGGAGGTAAATACATTGTTCAATACCAGCCTAACTTCGGTTCTTACATTTTGTTTTATATTTTAGGTCGTTTATCTGTTTCTGGAGTTGTTTCAACATCCGGGTTTATTGGAAGAAATCGAACTTGCCAAAGAACTTGCGTTTCATCGCAAAGTTGCCCAAGTAGACAAGAAGCACTCAACACGCTCAGGACGACTCGACTTGAATGTAGAAGTTGCGTCCAGGAACGATGCGGTAAAAGTTGGTTTACCTTCTTCTTGTGTTGCAATTCATGTTAATGTTACTAGAATATTACAAACATGACAAACTGTTACAAGACATTTAAAAACTTAACTTTTGTATAATTATATATTATACGAAGAAAACTTATTTTCAAAATAATCCATCAATTCTTTAAACACAGGTCCATATGATCGATCCAACCGAAGTGAGGTTGAAGAGTGCATCACACAAGCACGAGCAGATTGTGACGAATGTCCTACACTCTCATCTGCTGAACAAACTAGAATGAGAACTTGCAAAACATGTCTTCGTGGATGCTTGCCACGTTTGGGTAAGTACCATGTGGCCGAATAATTTGCGTGATAATACGATGATTTTGTTATTATTAAGTCAATTAACACAAATATTTTCTGCAGGTCAAGGTGTGTTTGTTGAACGTGGATTACAAATGCTCAGACGTTCAGGTAATTTTCGCATATAGTTGTATCTTTAAAACATGAGGTGCTCAAATATATAAGATACTTTATGACTCTTCGTATTTTTACCAGGTATGGGAATGGGTGGAAGGAAACCACGTCGTAATGTAACATGTGTTCGGTCATGTATCAGTCCATCTCAATGTCCATCTAAAGTAGAGAAAATCCAAGAACTTCAATCTTTATCAATGCAATGCCGAACCTGTATCATGAGACTGTGTGGTAAGAAACATAATCCTGGATATATTTGGAAAAGTAAAATAGTATGGACAATTGTTTTGTTTATTTCTGTGAGAACTAGGGGTTTGTAAACCTAAAGAAAACTACCGCAATCTTTAAAAGTTGTATTTGTGTTAACAGGCAGAAGACAAGGATCAACAGATGGAGATCATTTGGAATGTTTGACGGAAGCGAGAACTAATTGCACGGAATGTCCGGCCTTGAATCCCGCTCAGGTTGCAAGGAAATTAGCGTGCAAGACTTGCAGAGAAGCTTGTCCAATTGTTGAAGGTATGAACTTAAAACTAATTTTTATTTCAAGTACTAAAACACAATTATATTTTAACTAGGAAGCAACTTGGGCATGCAATTTGGAAACGGACGCTTCCCGATGCTAACACCAAGAGGTAATTTTATAACACAAAATTTAGATATATAGTCTTGAGACATGTTAATTCCACAAAATAGTTGTAAATTTTGCTGAATATTTCTTTGTTTCAAACATAGGTTTTGGACCCCCATTTATGAGGAGGAACAGAACTTGTATGCGCAGTTGTGCAACGAACAACCAATGTCCAACCAGAGGTGAAGCTTGGAACCGTCTTCAGCAAACATCACAAGAATGTCGATCCTGTGTCGTCGAAAGATGCGGTATGTTTAAAACCAACCTTGGAAGTTTTGCATTGCATTTAAGATACATTAGAATATAATATACACAGAGTTTAATGTAAATCATTTCAATTACCACATTTTACAGGACCATTCAACAGAGCCAATAGAAGCGAGGTGGCCGATTGCATCACAGAAGCAAAGGCTGAATGTACAGGATGTCCAACCTTATCGTCAAGTGAACAAACCAACATGAGAAGTTGTAGAAGATGCATTCGCGACTGCGATGTTGATGGTAAATTTTATTCATCATCAAAACATAAAAAAGTCAAAATATATAACGACTTTCTTAACGCTTTGTTTCTTTACAGATGATGATGTTTCTGTTGGATTCGTTGGCATCGAGTTTGGAATGTTTAGAATGTGGCCTTTCGGATTACTGGGTATGGAAGGAAACGATACCGAACATGAGGTGTCTGGTATGTTCCCTGAACTAGTTGAATCGATGTTCGGACCAACAAGTTTTAATGAAGAAGACCACGATGGCGACAGCTATGATGACGACATGAATGATGACGACATGAATAATGACGACACTGATAATGACGACACCGATGATGACGACGATGAGTCCAACAACATGAACCCAGGAGGAATGAGACCAATGGGTGGAGGACCGGGAAGCCCAACATCCGGAAGAGGAGGATTTAGTTCTGGTGGACTTGGAGGTAAAAACTTGTGTCATTCTTACATTTAGATTTCTTAAATTGTCACGATTTGATTAATGTTGTTCTTAACTTGGTTTAGGAGCCTCGTCACCAGCTATGAGACAGTGTATGCAAGGATGTGCAACTAACAACGCGTGTCTTACAAGATCTCAAGCTTGGTCCGCAATAAGAAGCACAACGACAGGGTGTATTTCCTGCGTAAGGCAGCAATGCGGTAAGTATGCAGTAAGACTGCTAATCGTATATGGGAGAAATCTATATGAAGTAGAGCACGGTTATTAACTTTGTCAACACAGGCACAACTCAACCGCAACAAATGAACGAGATATCGAGCTGTGTGATCTCTGCTCGAATCAACTGCCCGTCTTGTCCACGGCCTTCTACGGTGGAACAAATGCAAATGCAGCAATGCCGCACTTGCCTTGTTAACTGCGTAAGGTCCAGTTCAGGACTGGCCTCTGCTGGTTTGGACACCTTTAGAAAGTCGGGGTGATATATGCGTATAACCTTATATCGTCGTATTTGTGATGCATTTATATTATAATCGCTATTTGGCCGTTCTTCTAATTATACAAAACTGAAATAAATTGCTTGATTGATATTCCTACTAAACTTTACTGAGAAAAGTACGCGCCGCTTAACGCGGATATCGAGCCAAATAAGAGTTTAAGAATTTGAGGAATACATAGGAGTGCGTTATAGAAAAGACGAGATGTTATTATAACGGTGAATATACAGCAGAAACCTTAATACAGGTCAATAGTCGGGTGGGGAAGACGGGACAGCTTTAGCGCACAATATCCCAACAACTATCTATGGGATTTCTAAGGATACGGTTTTATAATTCTGCGAATGTTCTTTGTTTACTAAAAAATGGGGCGACAAAATAGAATGAAAAGATGTTTATTATTCCCCACCCTACTATATGTTCCCATATTATAAACTTTAAAATTAAAGGCTGAACAACGTATACAGGGAGGTGCTCTATGCGAAGTCTGTTGCCGTATATATATCGCTAATCGAGTCTCGAGCCTGGAAACATTGCTGGTGTTCCTGCAATTACTTGTTGAATATTTAAAAACAAAAAAATGTTTTAAACCGAACAACTTTTTTTGTTTACCTTTCTAGGGTGACAAAGAAAAAGAAAGCGACAAAGGAAATAAAGTTTTGTAATATTTACATCGGTGTTTTTTTTCTTTAGTATGTATTCGATTGTGCATGCACAGGAATCAACGAATTGGGTGAAAGTGTAGTTGTCATAGGGTTCAATAATTTAACTGCTGTGTAGCTGTGTCTACATATTCAATTGTGCTGTGTTTGCCCTAATAAAACTGATTCGTTGACTGGTTCACAATCAATTTTTCTATTATGTGCCCTTAAATTACTAATCCTCCCGAATGTTTTATTGCAGTTTACACATTTAAAGGGCGTTTCTCCAGAATGAGATACTTTGTGAATTGTAACATGTTTCTTGCGTTTGAATGATTTTGGACACAAATCACACTTAAATCAACGCTTATATATATAAGCGTTGCTTAAATGGTCTTTCCCCCGTGTGAATAAGCTCATGTAAGTTGAGATGTCCTCGGTGTATAAATGACTTGTCGCAATGTTTGCACGTGTGTGGTTTTGCACCAATGTGAATTCGACGGTGTTTCTTCAGCGTACCAACATCAACAAAACATTTGTCACAAAGTTCACACATGTGAGGTCTGTGTTTCTCGTGAATTCTCTTGTGGTGATCTTTTAGATCACGAAGTTCATGGAAAGCCTTTTCACAAATTTTACATTTGAACGGCCTCTCACTGGTGTGAGTTCGCAAATGCACCAACAGTCTGCTTCGATGTTTCAATTCCTTCTCACAAACAATGCATCTGGTTCTATTTTTTAATTGTGATTCACTGTCCAAAATTTACTGAGCTGTTCGTTGAACACCAGACATTTTGATTTTACACCAATTGTATCTTAGCTGATAACAATTTTTGAGTTAACGAAAAAAACTCAAAAAACGGGTAATATGGTATAAGATAGAAAATGTTTTCATTCTATTTTTTTGTTGATTTAATAGGACGTAAACAAACAACGTTTACAGAAGTAATCGCATTTTTAATTGTTTACAACACAATCGAAATGTGGGATTTAGGTGCTAACGGTATCCCATCTTACCCCACAAAACTATATAACTTCATGTCAGGATGTTCACTAGACATTATCATATAGTGCAAGAATAATAGTAGAGTGGGGGAGATAGGACACCTTTTCATTCTATTTTCTCGTTCCATTTGGTAAACAATAAACATTCAAAGAATTTTAAAACCGCATCCTCATGACTTCCATAGACCATTGTTAATTGTTTAAAACACTATCAGGATATTTGGATATTATGTGCTAAAGGTGTCCCATCTTCCCTCACCCCACTATATGTCCTGTTATTGTTCTACTCTATAGCGCTTTACAACACATTGTATGTATATATAACTTATCTAGTTAATGTAATTGGCAACCACCTACAACGTATCGTTACTAGTCTAGCACTCTTTCAGAAAACAATGTTCTAAATTAGTATAGAAGCATTTTTGCAGACATATGAAAGTGAATAATCTAACAACTCGCCGAACTGGCACACCACCCCAACAACTATATAGTAGGACTTTAATCTTTCCCACGACTAAGTTGGTCTGCGTCTAATATATCTGGTTGTGGTAAAATGATACGATGAACAAAATAGACCACAAGCGGACTTATTGACAGTCAGTAAAAGTTTTGTTTTATCCAGATGCTCAGATTCTAAATAAAGTTTGGTTCTAGAACAAAAACTGTCAATGACGTAACAGTCAATACCAGAACAGCAGCTTTGTTACAAAACAATACCCGATATGTGTATCAAAACGTAGCTAAAGGTTCTCAACCGATTTTTATGAGTTTTCTTCAGTAGTGTAGAAACTAGAAACGGGCAAAGTTTTTATGTGAAATCCCATACACTTAACTTTATCAGTACTAACGCACAATGTGGAATAATAACACACGGCACCGCACCCGTTACGATTGCACAACTTCCTACTCTTGGAAACGGAAATATTCATCCACCAGACAAACCATAGATCCCACGGTCTTATTTAAAATGAAGGATTCATAATTGTGACAATGATGTTTAGCTATATAGTTAGGGTGGGGGGAGACGGGACAAATTTAGCGCATAATATCCAAATATCCTGATCGTATTTTTAACAATTAACTGCAGTCAATGGGAATCATGAAGATATGGTTTTATAATTCTTTATTCTTTAAATGTTTTTTGTTTTTTACTAAATGGGAGATAAATATAGAAAGAAAAGTCGTCCCAGCTTTCCCCACCCTACTATATATATATAAATGCTCATACGTATAACGTCAAAGCTAATAGCTCTATATTTATTTGATATTCTTGTTTTCCGTTTCGTTTATGTTTTGTGTGTTTATTTCAACAGTTTAAGTTCACTCCACTCATTGCTGCTTTCATTCGCATTCCTATTCGTGGTAACTCTTGTTTTTACGTATATTTTGTCACAAGATCGACTGCAGGCATATACGCACTATACGCATATGCAGCATGTCAGTAAAGCGAGAGTTTTGGCGCTTTTGCGCGTACAGTGTTGCTGTTTCTTATATTTCTATTGTGTGGATGAGTTTGTAAGAAGTTCTATGGGCTTATCTAGAACGATAGTTGCATGGCGGAAGTCGTGGAACCTAACTGCAAAATCTGGAGCCAAATCAAAAACACCCTGCTGTTACGTATCTAAACGTTGCAGTTATCACGCCTTTCTTTTGTTTGTGTGTCTTTTGGCGCGAAATTTTTGCTTTTATAAGCGTGTTGTGGTCCGTAGTAACACGATGTATACAAGAGTGAACTGAGTTACGTGTTGTTGTGAGTAAGAGGAATAAGCACGACGGTTACCTACAGTCATTAAGTCGTGGTATCGCCGCCTATTGGTCAATATGTGGTTAAGTGTCCCCCCGTTATATTTAGAGTAATTAACAGCACCAGCTTCGAGAAACTTTCGATAGTTAATTCGAATAAAATCCATCTGTAACTCTTAAAACCGTAACACAGCACTAACGAATATATAAATCGCACAATATAAATCGATAATAACTCACACCATAGCGAGAAAACAAGCTCACCAGAATATATGTCGTACAATCAAGGTTTAAGGGTCTCAGACAGTTTAGGTTTTACAAGTTCAAACACTTGAACAATCGTATTTATAACCGGTCAGAGGTGACGTGGAAATTAAGTGAAAATGATTTTAATCAATATTTTATTACCGAAGGAAATCCCGGGTATATATAATCGGAATAAAACAAATGAAAGAAAATCATATCGCCATAACAAATAAAAGTACAAGAAAACTAAATTTGACGCAGACTGATAAGTACATTCAATATTCGCAACAATTTATTGATTTGAACGTTCCACAAGTTCGTTGCTTCAGCGGTTAACTACTGGCAAAATACTTCACAAAATGTTCCGTTTGTAATGTTCAGTTTAGGGGTCTGAATTTAAACAAACAATTTCGCCGATGAAAAGGCACGTCTCTTATACCATGCAAGTAATGCCATATTATGGACCAGGGCACCAGGCTTTAAAATAAACGGGTATTACTGATGTTTACTGCGGAAAAAGTTTTATAATCACCATAATTGCATCACCGCAGGCAATCAAGCAGTTTTCTTTTTTGGAAGTGCAGGAACAAGTTTAACGGTCGCACCCATCTCTAAAGACTCCATAACACTATAGGTCGACAGCTCGGTTCATTCAAAGTTAGTAGGTCCATACTAACTTTGGGTTCATTATACGCACAAACGAGCGGTACTATAGCTAAGGGGCATATATAGTTTCCTGCTTTCCTGCAAAAACGCAAGATGTGTCGCTCAATCATAAACACAGTTACGCCAGATATACACTCTCTATATAGCTTAGTAGGCCTACAGCAGCTTTTTTAGAGTTTATGTAAAAACGTTTTGTGCCAGTGTAAATGCGTTATACTTTTACGCAGTTTTATGTACGTTTAGACGAATGGTTTTATTGAATATCTGGTGTAGCTAGTCGTTAAAAGAATGTGAGGGTTTTGTTTGTTTAGTCACTTTTTATATGACATTATTTTGCTTCATTTTAGCCAATGGTATATATGTTAGTGTGAAATTATCCAGGGTGACAACTACAACAGAATGTCTGTTGTTCAACGGACAGCTCAGCAAATTTTGGACAGTGAATCACAATTAAAGAATAGAACCAGATGCGTTGTTTGTGAGAAGGAATTGAAACATCGAAGCAGACTGTTGGTGCATTTGCGAACTCACACCGGTGAAAGGCCGTTCAAATGTAAAATTTGTAAAAAGGCTTTTAATGAACTTCGTGATCTAAAAGATCACCACAAGAGAATTCACGAGAAACACAGACCTCACATGTGTGAATTTTGTGACAAATCTTTTGTTGATGTTGGTACGCTGAAGAAACACCGTCGAATTCACATTGGTGCAAAACCACACACGTGCAAACATTGCGACAAGTCATTCATACACCGAGGACATCTCAACTTACATGAGCTTATTCACACAGGGGAAAGACCATTTAAGTGTGATTTGTGTCCAAAATCATTCAAACGCAAGGAACATGTTACAATTCACAAAGTATCTCATTCTGGAGAAAAGCCCTTTAAATGTAAAAACTGCAATAAAACATTCGGGATGATTGGTAGTTTAAGGGCACATAATAGAAAGGTTGATTGTGTACCAGTCAACGCCTCAGGTTTAAAAGAATTGACTTGTTAAAGAGTTGCTATTGTTTCATAATATACTTGGGTGGAGAAAGAGGGGACGCCTTTAGCATAAAATATCTAAATGTCCTGATTGTATTTTAAATAATTAACAACGGGCTATGCAAGTCGTGGGGATACGATTTTATAATTCGTTTAATGTTCGTTGTTTACTATCAAATGGGACGAGACAATAGAAGAAAATTATGTCCCATCTTTCCCCACTCTACTAGACTTTGTTACTTTTGATGTTTTGTTACAGTAGGGTGAGGACTGGGGAATATGGGACACCTTTTCATTCCATTTTCTTGTTTCAATCGGTATACTTCTTGTAGCGGACAATATTGCGCATGCGAAGTAGGTCGGAACAAAAATAATGACCACCCGGTCCAAATTTATTACGACTCCCCGTTGAAAACGTTCCAAACTCGTTTACACGTTAAAACTTTAGTTTTTGATTTAAAGTCAGCAGAACTGAGTTAGGTATGTTATTTGAAGCCCATAAGCAAGTACTATACTAACAAACTTATTTTATGCTGGTTTAATTAGCATATTTTACTTAATTTACTAACACTTCTCATTCAAAATTACTTGTAAAATCTCTATCTATGTACAAATTTTCATTTTTCGTTGGTATGCCCCTTTAGAATAGAAATTGAATACTTGAATGTAGGGATATGGTATCCCACCAGCACGGAAACCAACAATATGACGATGAATCCAATGTAAATTGAATGCAATTTTGTTTAGGGGTGTTATACCCAGAGCCATAGACTTTGGTTATACCAATGTAAATAACTATTATAACTAGTTATATATACATTGGTTATACCGAAGCCAATGCATTTGGCACTGCTCAATGGTAAAAGGCTTATTCAAATAAAAAAAAAAAAAACGAGTAAAATCGAGTAACTTACACAGCGTAGTGTACAGAACAAACACAGTACAAACAATACCAGATTCGACTATTTACAATACAAGTATCATGTAGTATACATACAGAATATTTAAATTGCTTTTATCACTATATTAAGTATTAAAAAATGACGATAAATCGACATAAATATAACAAAAGTCTTGTGATAGTAGTCTCGAGCAGACTTTTCAATGAAGAATAAAAAAGGAAACATTTTTTCTGAAGCAGAACGACAACGGAGCAGAATGTTTGCCCAAATGTAGTTACGCTTTGTTTCCGTGTTTGCTGTTACGCAGCCTATACCAAGACGCTAAGTTGTAAATGTAGAAATGGTATCTTGTTAAACTGTTGTACAGGAAATATTCGCGTGCTCGATGTGTTAAAATTACAACAATTACCATTTTTTATCTTAAAAAAAAGTTTGTAGATGTGGGCAAGCCTGTTTAAATTCTAATTTGTATCGTTGTCGCATTTTGTTTTAATGCTTTAGTTTCAGTACTTGGTATAAGTAGTTTATGAAAAGCTATTTAGTTTTATTTGTGTTAGTTATAAAGTTTTACAATGCAATTATACAAATTCCTTTTTTGTGGTGGGAGTATTAAGCTATTAACACATTAATATAAAAAAAGTCTTTGTATTGCAATATTTAATAGTTAGCTCTTGGTTCCATAATAACAAGGGTGTTATTGATATAACTGCCTTGAATTTCAATGCTTGAGAGATATGTTATCTTAAATTGTTTTTGTAGCAATAAAGAAGAAAGGGATAGGATACGATATTTTTACTATTTATCAACAGTGTAATTCTATACAACTCCACTGTAATTTACCCCCCATGTTGTTATGCCACAATAAGCAATGATAATATTAAACATTAAATATTTGCAGTGTTAATTATTTATTTTTTATTCTACCTAGCTGAAGTAGTGAAGTGTATATATATGTAACTGCAGTTTGTAACAAATGACATGTTTTAAGTAGTTTTTCTGTTAGATGCACAGTTTAGACAAGTAAATAAACTGACATCTGTCTTTGTTTGTTAAAAATTAGCTAATAATTTATTCATGTTGTGCCTAAACAACTGTAAACAGAAAACCCATTTGCATTTTTATGAAATATTTTCAAGCAAAAGACTTATTTTTGTAGTTTTGGAAAAATAGTGGGATAAAAATTTAAGTTTTTGAATTTTTCATTACAATTAATAACCCCACATTTAAGGACAACAGTTTCTAAACCCTTAACCAACCTTTGGTAAGGCTTAAACCAAATCCCCATAGTGATTGACTTTTTTATGTCATATTATCATTTTTATCTTTCCAATTTCGAATTTCCTACTTAAATTGTCAATATAAATTGTGAATTGGGTTAGCTGAGTTTTGTAATTAATAAAACTCAATATTGTTTACCTTAAATTTGCACTGCCATTATCAGTAAAGGAGGAAATATCTAATTAATAATTAATCTTTCTACAATTGTTATTCGGAAATTTTAATTTTTTCTTTTTATTTTAAAAGAAAAGTTCGGTTTACTTTTTATACAACAGCTGCTGTACTGTTTGATAAATTAGAAACTCAGCTGTAACGCTTCACCACTCAACAAAGCATTAATCATCGTTTCAACAGCCAGCTTTGCCGTGGACGCTATTGTTTAACATTCATTCATTCACGGAATATTTGTACAGGGGGCGTACACATTCTTAAACTGGTTCAGACTTTGTGTTTTTAGCAAGCGTGTAATAGTACGAATATGGCAAACTCCAATGCAGTCCAACAGCAGCAAAAAGATGCGGCAGATCAAAATTTTGACTACATGTTTAAGTTGTTAATTATTGGTAACAGCAGTGTTGGTAAAACCTCCTTTCTGTTTCGATATGCTGATGATTCATTTACAAGTGCATTTGTCTCCACGGTGGGAATTGACTTCAAAGTGAAAACAGTATTTCGGCAAGACAAACGAGTGAAACTGCAAATATGGGACACCGCTGGACAAGAGCGTTACAGGACAATTACTACAGCTTATTACAGAGGGGCGATGGGCTTTATCTTAATGTATGACATCACAAATGAAGAATCTTTTAACAGTGTTCAAGATTGGTCAACCCAGATTAAAACGTATTCTTGGGATAATGCTCAAGTAACGTTGGTTGGCAACAAATGTGACATGGAGGACGAAAGAGTGATTTCAACTGAACGAGGAAAGCAACTTGCTGATCAACTTGGATTTGAGTTTTTCGAAACTAGTGCAAAAGATAATGTAAATGTGAAGCAAGTGTTCGAACGTCTGGTGGACCTCATTTGTGTGAAGATGTCTGAAAGCCTGGAATCTGATCCTTCACTAGGAAATGCCAACAAAGGCACACGTCTGACTGAAAATGATCAAGATCAAGCTGCTGGGAACTGCGCTTGTTGAGCTGTTGCTTAATTGTGGATTCCTCGTCTCCTCATTCAACTTTTATATAGTCGATGTCTTCAAACATTTAGTTTTTGCATTGTCGTAAATTTCATTTTCCTAATGTTGTATGCTATCAAAGCATTAGCTGTGTAGTGGTACTATGTATGTTAGAAAACTCGTCAACGTTACATATAAATACATATTATGTATAAAAGACCATTCCTTATACAAAAAAAGGTATGAAGCATCATTTTTTCTGCACTTAAAATGCATTTCTTTCTGTCTTGTAAATTATATATATATATTTGAGTTAAGTATCATGGCACGGTGCGATTTTGTTTAGTTACTTGCACAAAATTATCCGAATAATAAAAGACGTGCAATATAAACTTATTAACGGTTGAAAGGTTACTTTCCTGGATGATAAACTCATGTGAATTTCGTTGTTCTGATGTCAACAGTTGATTTTTACTGCCATTCCTTAGTTGCATATATTGCTTTTACCATTATTGTGCAGTTGGTTTTAGAATTGGGTGTAAAATGAGCGTAATGTTGAAAATAAAAACTACTAGATGTATATTTCTTGCAATATAAACTATGAGGAAGGTAGTTAAGGTTGTAGTTGCTGTACATGTGCATTATATACCTGTAATGTTTTGTATAGGAATGCATGAAAGATAGGATAAGTTCCTTTATTGTACCAAATGGACGATTGATACAAAAACATACATCTTTTCATCAAACGTAAGTATGTGGCCATATTTTTTTACTCTTGAAAGTGAAAAACAGTAGGTTAAGTTCTAAAACGGAGTTCTTCGAGACATGTATCATATGGGGTTGATATTATTTTGCAGGTGAACATGAAGGACCAGCACAGAAGAGTTACCCATCGCCATAAACCGGGATTTTTGGAAAGAGTTGGTAACAGCTGTATGGGTGTTTTAGTTGGAATCTGTGTGTTTCTCATTTCAATCATCTTACTTTACTATAACGAGGTTAGGCAAGCTGCAATGCCCTGCTTGAGTATGGAACAGATGTTCTCGCATTCTATGTAAAATGCTGTGCATTATTAATTTATTAGCTCATTGGAAAGGCCAGCACGCATTTTCTATTGCAGGGACGATCAGTTGCTGTGGCAATAATGCTGGAGGAAGGTTTAAACAGCGTTGCTTCCCTGGAAATGTCATCTAAATGGCAATTCAATGGAAAACTTGTTCATCACATCGGCTTACTTGAAGCAGAAAATGTAAGAATATTGATTTTTTTCCTGGAACATAGTCAAGTCTTTTAGTCCTACCCTACTAATAACAGTCACTTCAAAATGTAAATAATATCTCTGTTTAATACCAAATGTTTCCATACAAATAAGAATGGAAACACATTCTTTGATAATAGAAATGTATTTTAAAAGTATCTATTTATGTTGTACATATTAATCAATGCATAGGTTTGTATTGGTCAGGGTTATAAAAGAAAACAAAACCAAACTTGAAATAACAGATGCACCTTGTTGGTGTACAAAGTATAAAATTTTACACCTAAGCTAATATGTGTGTTGCTGTGTCGCCATGTAAAGATAATCAAGAAACATTTATTTATTAATTATGCTTAATAATGCTCTCCATTGTACAAAGGATATTCAAGATGATTACTACAAGATAAAACTGCCCTGCGTCAAATTGAAACGGACTGTTGAAATGTATCAGTGGATTGAGCATTCACAAAGCAAGGAAACCAATGTTGGTGACAAGATTGAGACAGAGACAACATACACATATGATTTGGAATGGTCATCTACTTTATCACAAAGTCGGAATTTTGCTGAAGAAATAGGTCATACTAATCCAAGGTTTAAATGCTTTACATTCAATTCATTTCCCTAAGCAATATAGACATTAACCAAGTTGCCTTGGGATTTCCACTAATCAGTGAAAAGTAGAGCAGAAAATTGATTTGTATTGGAAATCCATATGTATTCCTATTCCATGCAGCTGTAATCCTGCATTTTCTCCAATATTCAGATAATTGCCTACATCTGTTCTGTTTCTCAATAACTATAGGTTTTAAAATAATGAATTTTTATAGCACTGAATGTGCCAATGTATAAACATCAGTATTTTGTTCATGAAACAACCAGACGAGTATTTGACACATATTTCAAGTGTTTTGCCTCATGCTTCATTGAAATATGCATACAACGTTGTACGTATAGGGTACTTTTAATATGTCTTGCCAATTTGGCATGCGATAGTATATGCTCATGTAACTCCAGCATTGTTTCTAGATAAATCCTGTTGTTGTTAACAAAGTTGATTAAACTAGCTTAGCAAATCTAAAATATAAACTCTTCTAGGCATAATACGAATCTAAGACAGCTCTATTACCAGATTTAGTTCTACCATCAAAACAACAGTATACCAAACATATTTTCCAGGCTTTCTTTTTTAATTAAAATTATATTAACTTTCTCATGTTTTTGTTTCAGAGATTTTCTTTTAGATTCTACAACTCATTCACTTGAATATGTGACCTCGCAAGGAATAAAGCTATCCGGCACGTTAATAGATAAGATAAATTGGTTTAAAACAATCCATAATCTACCGGTGCCTGAACATTCTAGTAAAGCAACCATACATAAGCACTATTACTATCATGGTGGTGACCTATTGTATCCAGAAGTAGGTGACACAAGGACCTCATTCCAATGTGCCGGTGTTACAAGAGAAACAAACCATGTTGGTAAACGTGACGTGGTAAGTAGATATTGTATATTCCAAGCTTATCCTGTCATAGGATATCTAAGAATATTTTGTTGTGTGTGTTGTTTTTGTACTTGAACTTCTAAGCTAAAAGCCAAGTGTGTTTAAGAAGTTTCTCTTTGTAAATCTTGAAAATGGTTAAAACGCCATAAAGGAATAATACATGGTAAACATAATTATACTTTTTAACCCATTGCTATCTCATATTCTGATTATTTAGGTGAGCATAGTAGCAATGTTAAAGGACGACAAGTTCACGACATACTCCTCAAACAACGGCCATTCCATTGCTTTTCTATATCGTGGTTCAGTATCTGCTGAACAAATATTTAGGTCAGAGGAATCATCAAATAGCACATTAACATGGGCTCTAAGATTCATTGGAATGATTCTAATGTACGTTGGTCTTTCTATAATGACGAATATTATTACCACACTCGGTGAGTCAGTGTAGCGAATGTTCCTAATTGAAATTTCCATAATTCATAAGCGCACTCTTAGTCATTGTGTGCATCGTTCTGATGACCTTATCAAACCTTTACATTACTGCAGTGGATTGGATACCAGTGGTGCGACAAATCGTGGCGTTTAGCGTCGCTAGTTTCAATATGACTCTCACCCTCTTTCTGTCATTGCTTGTCATCGCATTTGGATGGTTGCGGTTTCGTCCACTCTTTGCAACAACTTTAGCAGCCGCGTCATTACTGCCTTGGTTAATATCAAGCAAACGGGCGAGGGCTGCCTTCGATCGGTTCAGTCGATGACGCAATTCTCTATAATGCAACGTAGTCATATTGCCCGGATATCGATCGATCGTTTTCTTGCTCCTAATAATAAAATCTATGCACGAAATCAAACGTTTTTTTAAATCTGTAGCTTATTTATGAAGCCTAGATAACTTAATGTACCGTAATTGGTTACGTAATTTGATTGTAAAAATACACCGGAACTATATGAGTGTAATATACATGTCTTTCTAAATAGCAGTACATAGAAATTTTTGTTAAAGCAGATCACGTTCATCCCAGTCGATGCTGATTAACCTCAGTCCCACTGGGTTCTACGTCATCAAGCGTAGCGTTCTGGCTATAAATACTCGCCATACCAGATAAGGCGATGGAGTGGAATGAGGCTGCTTCGCCGCAACCTCTTAAGTGACATTCGCTGTATGTTATTTTACTGGGACGGGCGGTCCCGGCCGTATATTGATTGTTTGCTTCCTTTTACGCCGTCTGTTGAATTCCTTCGAGCTCGTACGGCTCGATCAATTATTTACAAAGCCGGGCAGCATTTACCACAATTGTGAATTTAAAATCCTCTTTGTTTTATTTTGTACAAAGCACCATAAGTTTACGTTGGGACAAAGCAAAACAGCAGCAGTTGAATAATTTACTGGGCTGCCTGTTGTTTTATGACCACCCTTAACCAGCAAGAAATCCACTTTGATTTTAGCGGGAGATTTTAATTGTAGAATAATAATTGCGTGCACAGATAATTGTGTAAAAGTTTCTTTTCAAATGTTTTTGCCCTCTTCGACTGATGACATTTCATGAGTCAGTGGTTTTAGTTTACTGGACAAACTTCATCATGTTGAGGAATTCTAAAATGAAAGTAAAATGCTTGTATAAGCGGATCGAATATAAGCTAAGCCATATAATGAACATAAGTTATTAATGCGGCAGGAATCGAATTCGGAAGTGTTACAGCTGCGTGTTAAACTGCAAATTGTACTGCACAGTTTGACAACACACAGTCGGTGAAAACTAGTTTCTGTTGCCAAGTGTTTTTAAATAGTTCTCACCTTCATAGTCCAACATGCCGTCCTGGTTTTTGTCTCCATCGTTCATCATGTCGTCGACCTCCCACTTTTCAATAGACTCGCCTGTTCCTTCCATCGCCATCTATACAGGAAATGCAATTATTAACTTTTTTTGTTTTGGGTCGGTGAAGGGTAGATTTATTGAGGGAGATTAAACGCATTTTCATCTCCTCTTTCCCTAGATATAGTAAACAAATAAAACCCTATCCTTGCGACTCCCATGGAAAGTTGTTAATCGTTTAAAACACGATCAACATATTTGAATAATATGTGCTAAAGGTGTCTCGTCTTACCCCACAGAACTGTATATATAGACCCGGCCCATGACCTTTACCTTTAATTCATCCCAATCGATAAAACCGTCTCCATTAAGGTCGAACATTCGGAAAGCTTCGGAAAGCTCTTTCTCTCCACGTTCGGGAATCTTCGCCTCCTCCTCAGCTTGCATCTGGCGGTACATCATCAAGCAGAACTCCTCGAAATCGATCGTTCCACTGCCTTTGATCAATCATCGCATAATAACTGACCAATTCAAGTATACAAGCACCCGTGAAATGAAATGGCATGCAATTAATCATTCCCATGAGGATATTCCAGTATCAAATATCAAAGGCGAGCGGCAACATGCAGACGGCAAATTATAATGCATGCAGGAGAATAAAACTTTTCTTGGCGTCCTATTTCTTTGTCTATTGACTTACAACGATGCTTATATATATGCAAGTAGTGTAGTATATCCCATGCTTGTGCCATGTTCTATCGGTGAATGCGCTGTGATGAACCGTGTTTGATGTTGCTAACCGCCTAAACAAGTGATGTGGTGTATGGTACAATGGTGAAGTGAGGTGATGTGATGGGAATATACTGACCATCAATATCAACCTCTGCTATCATTTCTCGCAAGTCCTCGGCAGTTGGATTTTGCCCGAGCATTTTCATTAACTTGCTCAACTCCTTTGTGGAGATCGTACCATCATCGGAGTCAGTTACAAAAATATCGTAGGCGGCACGAAATTCTGTGAAGAAACCATTCGAGAAATTTCGACTTTTTCGAGATATTTTGAGAGTAACCGACGACGTATGTTGGCGCAACTAAACTCTGCTTTCTTGTGTCTCTAAACCGTTTAATTCCTCCTGACTGTCAATCTATCTCCTTCCGAATTTTAAACAGGTCTAATTCAAACGACAACGCATGCTCGTCAGTCCATAAACCCACTCGTCCATTCTTCCGTGCTGGATCTTCACTTACCATCCTCATCTACCTCTGCCATCAAATCCTTGAGTTCTTGGTTGGTAGGATTCTGACCGAGCATTTTCATAAGGGTGCCCAACTCCCTTATAGTAATAGTACCATCGGCGGAATCGGCAACGAATACATCGAACGCCGCTTTGAATTCTAGTTAGCGGCAACGGTTATATACCATGTTCCACTAGCATCGCTGTTGCGATAACCCTACACTAGTTTTGGCACGTTTAAATTGATTACAGTTCATATACAGATAGCGTAGGGGTTTTACCTTGTTCTTCCTTATAATACCAACTAAATCGGTTATTATAAATAGCTTGTTCATGAACGACATTTAGGTTAAACTTAAAAAATAAGTTACTTGCCTGTTTTTTGTTCATCTGACAGGTTGATCTCCTAAAATACAAAACATCGTTATCTATAACTATACATTCTAAGAGATAATTATCAACTAAGTATAACGTACCATTTTTGTTGGTGAGGAACTGCCTTTTAGCTTTTGTCCGTGCTTAGAAACTGAGAAGCGAAGCTGAGAATGAAGTTCGGGCGTTGAGGCCTCGGTTAAGGGAGCATAAGAATAGAGAAA